>NC_081427.1:29868652-30168652 GCF_949786415.1 Peromyscus eremicus | reverse complement strand
CAGGTGCTGACCCCAGCACCGTGGAGAGCCCCTGTGTCTGCTGTCCACCCTTGCATAACGGACCAGCTCTCAGCAGAGGGGAACCTGTTCGTCCTCACTTTCTTCCATGTTGGTTCGTCCCCCGGAAGAGCTAGAGACGTTTTCAAACATGATGGACACAATAAATCAAAGGACACATTTTATAACCACCGAGGGGGATGATGGAACTGTTCCTGCTTTTAATCCATCTCTCTGCTGTTCCCGAAAGTGGCATGAACAGCAACTCCCCCAGCCCCTGAGTGTTTATGTTAAAAGCGTCCTCATTGTGTGACCCCAATTAGCTTAAGTGCCGCTGCCTCACTGGTTCAAAGCTCAGCCACACAAGGCAAGGCTGGAAACAGCAGAACTCCATCACTGAGCTTCTCTTCTGGAGCAGGACGAGGGGAGGTGCCATGGTGCCTTGGCACGTGCTTTGGAAGCCTGGTTTTTTTTCTAGTTAATTTCAAGAGGGTCAGAAAGGTACGGCATAGTGAAAAACACTTCAGACTTATCTTCATGTCACAGGATGTGAGTGTGTGTGTGTGTGTGTGAGAGAGAGAGAGAATGTGAGAGTGCATATGTGTATATATATGTATGTATAGGTGTGTGAGTGTATGTGTATATATATATGTGAGGAGAGCATTTATGTATGTGTGTAAGTGTGTATGAGAGTGTGTAAGAGAGTGTATTTATGTTTGTGTGTGAGAGAGAGATTGTGTGTTTGACAGTGAGAATGTGTATGTGTGATGAGAGTGTATGTTTATGTGTGAGATAGTGTGTATTTGTGTGTGAGAGTGTGTGTATGTGTGTTAGAGACTGTGATTCTGTGTTTTTAAAGAGTGTTAGTGAGAGTATGTGTGTATGTATATGTGTGTGTGAGAGTATGTGTATATGTATATATATGTGTGACAGTGTGTGTGTGAATGTATGCATGTGAAAGTATACTTGAGTATGTGTGTATATATGTGTATGAGAGAGAGCATGGGTGTGTTTATGTATGTGTGAGAAAGCATGTGTGTGTATATGTGTGTGAGAGTGTATATGAGTGTGTGTATAAGAGTGAGAGAGTGTGTATTATAGAATGTGAGAAAGTATATATGTGAAAAAATGTGTGAGAGACAGAGTATGTGTGAGTGTGTATTTGTGTGTAAGAGAGAGTCTGTTTATGAGTGTGTGATAGTATGAGTGTGTGAGATAATGTGTTTATGTGTGTGTGAGAGAGAATGTGTGTATGTGTGTATATATATATATTTGTGTGAGAGAGTATGTGTGTGTGAGTTTGTGTCTATGTGTGAGTGTGAGAAACAGTATATGTTTGTGTGTCTGTGTAAGAGAGAGAGAACATTATGTATGTATGTATGTATGTATGTATGTATGTATGTATGTGTCTTTTTATTAAACAAGCAAAGTATTCTGGAAGAACTACCTTGCCATTTGCACATACATCATCCACCTGACGTGGAAACTCACTGACTTGCTCTGGCTGCTTTTCTTCTGCGTGCCTCATCACAGTCTCTCTGGAAACACTAGGTGAGTACAAAGCACTTTTTCCAGGAAGAGTCCAAAGGGCCGGAATATAAAGAGTCCAACCACGCCGTTTGCCAGCTTTCTGCCACACTTATCTGATTGGTAGCCAACTCCCGAGAGATAACAGCCCTCCTTGATCTGGCCGTGTTACCCCAGCAGGGCCAGTCCCATCCTCTACTGAGCAGTCACCCACATTCCCTGACAATAAGGACTCCCCAGGAAGAGGTGGGTAGGGCTGTGTGCTCAGATTTCACATGGGACCAGAAGACCAAGTTCAGGAGGCTAAACCACTTAAAAGGCCCTGGCTGGTGGATACCCTGGAGGGTGGGTCTCTAAGAATCCCAGTCACTAGCCACTGGGTCAAGCAAACTGAACACCATCTCCTTTTAGTCTGAGCACAAGGCCCCAGCCAGTGTCCAGAGACACCAGCTTTGGTCTAACACCCAGACTCTCATAGGGCCGAGGGCCCAATAGTTCTGTGGTTTCAGATGAGGAGTAAAGTCTGTGGGTTATTTCAGATTCCCGGGGAAGAAAGTAATATTCAAATCTTTCTGCAATGTAACTTTTTTAAGAGGAGGGAATGGAAGTGGGGCATGAAGGCCAGCTGGGCACTTCCTTGAGGAATTCCATGAAACTGCTTTGTTAATGGCATTCAGGGTCTCTGATGAGGGGCAGGGAGGGAGAGAGGAAGAAATCCCATGGGGAAGAGGAATGGGGACCAGAGAGGATGACAGTGTCACAAACAGATTGTGAATAATCAGGAGGAGAAGAAGGGCTTCGTTGTGGAGGCTGGGGGTGGGGGGTGTGGAGCAGCCAGCTCACTCTCAAAGAGGGAAGAAGTGAAAGACTGTGAGAAGAAGAGAAGAGGAGAGGAGAGGGGGCCCCCTCTGGCACCACTTAAAGACACTGTGGACATGTCATTGCTAGAGTCGGTCCTCGAGAGACAGCTTCCCCGAGTTCCTGAAGCCGTTAGTGGTAGATCTATGCCTAGGATGGTAAAAGACATGAACTGAAAGTGGGAGTCCAGGAGCACCCCAAATACCCTGGTTATTATGAACAAGTAGCTACTGGTAAGAGAATGTGGTGTTATGGACAGAACTCTATCTCCTAAACACACAGACTGAAGACCTGACTCTTAAAAGGACTGTGTTTGAAAATAAGACCTCTAATATTGCATAAGATCATAAGAGTGGGGTACTAATCTGGTCTCATCGATGTCCTTAGGAGAGAGAATCTGGACACCTGAGATACAAGGGGTGTGCACACAGAGGAAAGACCTACCACATGTGGAAGAGGTGAGAAGCTAATTGGCCATGTATAAGCCAAGGAGGAAGGCCTAGGAGAAACCAAACCCCCTGTACCTGGACCTTGACCTCGCAGTTCTTTCAACCATGAGGAACAGATTTCTGTTTACCCCACATAGTCCATGTTACACTGTTATATGTCTAGCAGACTCAGGCAGTCCCTGAAGGAAATGGGCCACCCTGCTGCTGTCCAAGGTTGAACAAGTGTTCTTGGTACTATAAAGCAATCCCCGCTCCGCTGCCACTCTGGAAAAGCACCTCACTCTGCAAGCCCCCACTATTCATCTATATAGTAGCTGTAATAATATTTTCTCCCCTCTAAAATTAGGGTAAATGAGAGGGTAGACAAGAAAGTATTGGAAACTATGGTCAAGAATTAGATTTTTCTGGGGCTGGAGCAATGACTTAGGGGCTAGGATCACTTGCTGTTCTTGCAGAAGACTCAGGTTCCGTTACCACTATCCAAATGGTGGCTTACAACTACATGTAACTTCAGTTTCAGGGGATCCATGCCCTCTTTTGGCTTCAGCGGGCACCAGGCACACAAATAGCACATGCATACATGGATGCATCAGGGTGAAAGGTCAAAGTAATGACCAATGAGCTCAGGCTAAGTAAGATGGTCACAAGGCACAGCAAGTTTGGTCTATGAATGGATATGTTCATAGAGCACAGACTTGGGCTCATCACTCCTGAAGTCTTGAGTGAACCAGTTGTCCCACTGCTCATCCCGACCAGAAACGAAGCCCCTAGGTCCAGTCTAGCCCCTGGGCACTCACCTACATCAGCTCCATTGAGGGCTTTTCCCAGTGGCCAGGGTCTCATGTCAATCCTCTTGCCATTGACAGCAAGTGACTGCACGCAGCCTTGGAAGCCACGGTTTGTCCCCGTTGCTCTCACCAGCCAGTAAGCGCTGGGAGCGCCACCGAGGTACAGAGGTGTCCGGAAGGTAATTTTACTGTACTGGCCCTTTAAGAAAAATGAAAACTTTATCTCACTTTAAAAATAGAAAGAAAAAGAAAAACCAGAACACAAAAGATTGCGTTGAGGGGGATGGCTAAGATGTAGGTTAAAACCTTAGGGATTCCTTTATCTGGGTTTGTCTTTAGGACATGGCCCTGTTAGGTAATGAAACCCACAGTTATTGACTACCATAGTCAACTCACTGACTCCTTGGAGGGCTGTGCTTCCAGAAGCAGTGGTTTTGGAATGGCCGAAAAAGAAGGAAGGAGGTCAGATCCAAGCCAGTCTAGCTGGCTCTGAAGCAGGCTGGCATCCAAAACCAACAGCACACTTTCCAGTCCTCACACCAATCTGTGTATCTTGGGTGGGTCACGCTATTCTGGGCATGGTGTGTGGGAGAACATCTGCCTGAACATCTGCCCTTTCAAGATCCCAGCCACCCTCACACTAAGTAGCATAAGAGCAGTTGCTGGAAAATAACCAACAAGTTGTGTTACAAAATATCTTGAAATATTTACTCGTGGACATGATTCCTTTTTTTCTTTTTCTTTTTAATTTTTAAGTGTTACCTTGAGTCAGGGAAACAATGTAATCCAGGGCCAAAGCAACAGTCTGAATTGTAAGTTTGGAGGTTACAGAGTACAGGGCTGAACGTGAGGTGGGGGAAAAAATTAAGACACTCTTGGTCATTCTGTTTTTAGTACAGGAATATCTCATTCATCTAGATTAAACGATGAACATGGGAGCTGGGGGAAGGTGCAGCCCTAGAACTTATAAAACATCCCAAATCAGTCCATGACTATAATGTGTACCCTTAAAGTGGTCACTTCCAGCAAGTGGGAATCTAATCACTGCTGAATCTTTTCCAATGAACAGGTAAGAAATGTGTGTAAATTAGGAGACGGAGCCACTCAGTACTCAGAAGGTTTTAAGTGATCGTCATCATCTACAAGCTGCTTCCATCACACAACTCAAATGCTCTCTTGGCCTGTTCCATCCAGATTCTCAGGAGTCATTTCTGGACCCCATCCTCACTGTTCTGTTCTGGTTTTGGGCCACAGGGAGCCTAAAGCTCAGTACGTTTTCCTGGGACATAAATGTGTGAAGACGGTGAGTTTGCTCTGGACCTTGGCCTGTAGTTCCCTAGAGTATGCTTTGACTGTCTGTGCATGTGAGTGCCCTGGGTCCCCCACGGCAGCCTTCAATAGTTTGGGGTAGCTCTGAGGCACATGTTGCTCTCTTGTTCTCATGGGACCAGGTGGAAACTGTATTAGGAAGAATCATGTGGGATGATTCTCAGTCTTGACTACTCCTTCTCCTCTGTCCAACTTTTCCTCTCTAAAACTGGTCTCCCGACTGGGAACACTTTCTAAAAACATCCTATGTACAGGACTTCACCTTGGGCTTGTTTCTGGGGAACCAGCTTAAAATAGAACTACTGTCTCCTGACAGTTATTAAATAGTCCCCAGCTGAGGGCCTGCTCGTTCTTGCTATGCTCCCAAAGTCCCTGTAATACAGAGACAAACTTCACCCTGACCAGCCTTAGCATCACATGCTCTTTGCAGTTAATCTCTATATTTGATAAACTCATAAAATATTGGGATTGGAAAGGTATGAAACCTCATATAATGCAGGTTCCCACTGGTTGCTGGATCCTATGCATATCTGCATATCTCTTTCAATGGCTTACATATGCTAATTTTTTTGAATACCCCCTGGGACAGGGACCCATTGCCAAGACAGTCTGTTACACCTGCCAGACTTCCCAAAGCTCTCCCAGAAGGCTGACCTTTCTTTCCCAAGTATCTTTCCTTGACCTAGGCAAGAAAAAAAAAAATCGCCATCCTGCCTTCCTCTTTCCTGCTCCAAGCTAACAAAGCTCCACTGAGTCAACCAATCACTGAAGACATTTCAGGTCAACTTCCTGTTTGAGTGGCAGCCTCTGGAATATCTCACCTCTTAGAATGTCCTCTTAAAATGGTTAGATTACTCCAGAACCACTGAGACAGAAGACGGCTATTTCTTCTCTGGATGCCACATTTCCATCCATGTAGACGTGTGTTTCCTTAGCTTATTGGGGCTACCACGTGACCCTGTTTGCAATCTTTATAAAAAACTCATTGCTCTTAACCATCAACCATCCTGCTTTCATGGTAGTATTTTGCACTCCAGGTTGAGGATCCTTTTGTTGTTGTCATTTTGTTATTTTTTGTTTGTTTTTTTTTGTTTTTGGAGACACGGTTTCTCTGTGTAGCTTTGTGCCTTTCTTGGAACTCACTCTGTAGCCCAGGCTGGCCTCCAACTCACAGAGATCCGCCTGGCTCTGCCTCCCGAGTGCTGGGATTAAAGGCGTGCACCACCACTGCCCGGCAGATTGAAGATTCTTACCAAAATTCATTTGATCATTTTATACTATTGTATTAGAATCATGCAACCTGTCTTTTCTCCTCTTTAGCAATGGGCATAAGCAATTTCCAGGTACTATATAGTTCACTAGAGTTGGCTCCTTATTCCTTTTGACCCACATCAATAAGACTTTGAGGCATGGACCTTTATTCACCATGTCTTGTTTGTAGCACAGCAAGGACCTGGCAGTGAGTAGGAAGCTTAGACATAGGCACCAAGGCTCCCTTGCTGCCCTCTCCTTTAGAAAATGTAGAGACCTGGCTGATGGTAATTCTAGGCTTGGCTCCTTGCCAGGCACTAATTCAAAATGTTTGTTCTAAAAGATAATCTTCAAATTACTGTGAGCACAACAGATATGTGAGTACCTCAGTGACCTGTAGAGTGACACAGGAGATAACTAACTTACCTCCTCCTCCTCCAGTGATGCATCCCAAGAAGGATAAATGGATTATCCCTGTGTATGGAACCAGACAAGCCAACTCTTTCCAGGTTGTTTGCTAAAGCCACAAGATCATAACACTCGTGCCTACCTTTGTATCTGAAGCTAATGATGGGTTCTTGGCTTCCTATACGGGCTTTTCTTGACCTCTGGCTTGGACAACCTTGTGCAAAGATAACTCATCCTTGCACAGGTGGTGTGTGCTGCATTGTGCACCCAGAGCATTACTACTCACAAGTTCAAGGCATCTGCCCAGTAAGTGTGTATGGGAGGTGTACATGGAAGCTCAGACAGGCAAAGCTGTGGGGACCCCACCACAGCTCTACTGTGTGCCCTATGAAAATTCAGCCTCCCAGAGCTGTCCAGAGCCTTGCTCTCTGCAGCAATCTCCTCTTGAGGACCAGATGAGGGTATGGGCTCACACTCACCTGGGACTGGCCTGTCACCGGGGTGCCGTTATTCAACTGCAGCAGCCCGTTCAGCCCATCTCTGTACAATGTCACTGTGTGCCAGGCTCCAAGTTTGATTTTGGTCTCACTTATGATGATGGCAATCCCGGTTCCACAATTAAACCTGAAGGGACGAGGGAAGGAAGATTCTAGAATAAACCAGCTCATGTTTTCAGACTCCACATCATCACTTCTAGGACAATGGCTCCTCTCTTTGGTTTTGGGGTGAATGTGTGTGTGTTTTTTCATATGGGTACTGGGGATGCAAACTCATTTCTCCATGCTTCTAGAGTAGGCATTTTTCTGACTGAGCCATCTCCCCGGCCTCTCCGTTGGTTTTGAGACAGAGTCTTAACCTGTACTTCAAGAGCCTAGAACTTACTAGGTAGTCCTTCTCCAGCCTCCAGAGTGTTGGGATTATAAGCATGAGGCACCACATCTGGATAACAGTTATTTTAAGAGTTAATGTGTGCAGAGTTGTAGCTATGGCCATCGAGAGCCACATAACTCTACACAGAAGAGCGGGGCCTTTCTTTCCTCCGATGGTCCTGGTCTAGTTATTGCTCACCTGTGGTCTCAGAGCCTTTGTCTGCGGGGACCTATTACCCTGTGGTCTCATCTTCTCAGCAACTCAGAAACAGACAGGCTGTAGGATTCTTTGTCTCTTCTCCAGAGACAGCCAGATGCGCAAAGTTGATGTGAATACAATACTGAGAGCATCATTCTGCTTCCAGGCATTTCTCTGAGGAATCTCCCCAATTCTCAACCGATTCTCTTATGATATTAATAAAGTGTAAAAGTGCAGTCTTCACAGGAGTTCTGAGAAGCAGGCTACCCTTCCATCCACGTCCAGGGCCCCCACACAGGTGAGGTTTTCCCAGGAGACTCTGGCTCAGGCCCAGGCGTGGGAAAGAGGAGATGCACACTGAGATGGCTGCAGTATTCTGGTTCTCTCCCAGTGTCTCTGTGGCCCAGGGCAGCAGTAATTACTATACCTGGCAGGGAAAGTTTGGGTACTTTCCTGTTAACTTGAGAGTAGCCTTCCAGACACTTCCACCCAGACCCCCAAGATTGCTTCCTGGAGAAAGCATGATGGGCATGTTCACACTATGCTACCCCTTTCTTGTGACTGTTGCTTCCCTACCCTCACGAGTGGGGATGGCATGGCCAGGATTCATAGAGGGAGATGTAAGCATCACTCAGGTAGAGCTGTTATACTACCTCATCCTTGAGTGCTACAGCCCATGAGATTAGAACCATTAGCCTAATCCTAGTGCCTTCCACCATGCATCCAAGAATCAGTTCATCTAACAAAGCGTACTTGAATGTCTTCAAGGTAACCCTAAGAACTTAAGACACATGCGCGTGCGCGTGCGCGTGCGCGTGCGCGTGCGTGTGCGTGTGTGTGTGTGTGTGTGTGTGTGTGTGTGTGTGTGTTTATACATGTGTCTGTGATAGATGTCGCAAGCCGGATGGACACCCGAGGTTAACATCAGATACCTTCCTTTTATGCTTTCCACTGTGTTTTTTTGAGACAGGTTCTGTACCTGAACCCAGAGCTCACTGACTGCAAACTCCAGGATCTACAGTCCCTGCTTCCCAGTGCTTGGGGGTTACAGGTGTGTGTTAGCATGTCTGACTTTTTACATGGGTGCTATGGATCCAAACTCAGGTCCTCATACTTGGCATGGGAGGCACTTTACTGACTCGGCTGTCTTCCCTTCCCCCAAAAGTATTTTTTAATGCCTAAAAAAATTAAATAAACCATTAGGGTTGGTATATACTTCCTGGGCAGGCATTGTGCTAAGCATAAGAGAGCTCATGTGATCCCCTCCATAATCCTTTGAGGAAAGGCAACTCCATAGCTCATGTCATCTGCCAAAGGTCAGGCAGTAAGGAAATGATGCCATCAGGACTAGCTAGAGGACCATGGACAGGGTCAAGACTGATGCCTGTCATTCATTCACAGACAGACACTAAGTGCCCTCACTCTGCCTTCCTGAAAAATCAAGTTAACTAAAAACAGCTTCCAAAGTATCTGGAGAAAAAAAATGACCCGGGTACAGGTGGCAAGTCAGAGTTCAGTCCAACCCCAGGGAAGTCATGGCAGGTTTGGGCCTCCTGGGGGGCCTGTTGCCCTTCCATAGCTGACGGCCATCTTGTCTCCAGGAGGCTCTGAGAAGATCTTGTCTTCTGCTTGAGCTTCAGCAAAGAGAGGACTTGGTCTTTGCCAAACTGCCACGTGCCCACAGTGGGTGTTCCATACCTAATTGGCGTCAGAATGAGTGAGTGAGGCGACATTCCAGAACTCAAACTTCAAAGGTTACTCTGCCATCCCGGCTCTCTGGGACGTGAGAAATTGGCCCCGGCTCATCTCCTGCACAGTCACTATTCCTTTAGTGACTGGAGTCTAGTTGTACGGCCCGCCTTGTGTCCAACGTATGTGGTAGAATTTTAAGGTCTACAGGACTTAGGGTAAAAGTTACCTGAACTGGAGGGAGCGTCGGATGAGAGCCAGGGACATGAAGTCACCTCTCCCGTGTTCATTCTCCCCACAGTAGAGCAGTAAGCCGTCCTCTGCCTCTGCCTGTGAACACACAAGCAAAAGCCACAGGAACCATGGCCACCCCTTCCTCCTCCTCTGTGAACACTCATGAAGACAAAACATGAGTGTTCCCCTCTGCCATCCTACTGCTGCAAGCACACGGACTCCTGGGAGTTCCTACATATCCAGGCCGGTTCCTTCACATTAAAAAATAGCAGTGGTAGGGGGGTGGGGGAAAAAAAATAGCAGTGGTATAAACAGTGCCCGAGGAGCAGCTCTGAGGTGAGGAAGGCCCATACCCAACCTGCTTTTTCCTTGGCTTTGCGGATGCACCTGCAAAGCTTGCGGACGAGCCTGTGTCCCATAGCCCCGGACACAGAGCACACTGTTTGTGCTCATTGTTTTCTACCATCACTGATGAGCATTCCATTTATAATGTGTTCCTTCTGCTCGTCCTCTCTACCTGGGAAGCATGTATATCTGCTACTTTCCTTCTCTCTAGGCAGTACCAACAGTCCACTGGGTAGTCACACTGGGTGTGTTAGCTGAGGGATAGGCCGCCTCTTAGACAGTTAACACTTGGCAAGGGGTTTCCAGACCCTTCACCCTTTTGCTGCTTCAAAGATACTCAATGAATCACATTAAGCTCCAAGCGCCAGCTGGATGCTGATCTTTAGATGACTGGGACCAGAGAGATTGCTCTAAAGGACTTTGGGGAATGGAATGCATTGTTAGTCCTGAAATCCTGTCCCTGACCATCACCCTGGAAGCAGCATGCTCACTGGGAGTCTAATCTTCCATAGTTGGTGACTTGTAAACCCACCTTCCCCCAGCTGTGCACTTGAACACTGTGAATGTACCCCACCCTGCCAGATGTTGTGACTGATTTAGGGTCAGGCTGGGTGTGTCATACTTTTTTACTTTCCCTCTTCCCTGTCTTCCTCTGATGTAATCAGATGTGTTCAAGAGACACTCATTACGCGGTAGCTCCTCTTACCCTGAATTCCAGAGTGATCTGAAATGCCTGATAAGAGTTCTTCAGAGGCTCAAAGGTTACGTAGGAGTGGCCAAAGAACTGAGGATACTGGATAAAGATATCTAAAAGAAAAATCACAATGTGACAGAAGCCTCTTGTCTCATTCCTTTCAAAGCAGAAATCAACAGACACCATTGTCTGCCTATCACCCAGTAAAACCCTCATCTAATCGACTGCACTTAGCTTCCTTCCCATCTCCCTTTCTCTGCCTTTCACACCTATTACTCTCAGGACCAGGGAACCTTTTCTGAAGGGAAATTCTTCAGAAGGAACTGGGTTTGGAAGATGGGTTCCTGCTTCCCGGAAAAGAAATGAGTGGCTTGAAGTCCAACATCACTCATTTTCATGCTGGGCTTTTGCGGTACCCAGGTGGCTCAGCCATCAGCCCTCTCCACCCTTCTGGGTGTTCTGGTTACCATTTTGATAGAGATGTGATAGTGGTAGAGTCTACCTCCTGGTCCTATTGAGATGATTTCTCGATAGCTGCTTCAAAGAACCTCACACTAGACACACAGAGAAACAGGGCTACTGCCTCTGAGAGGCAGTGGAAGATGCTTCTCACTTTCCCTGGGGAAGCTAATTTACTAAACCATACATAAAGGAAAGGCTTATCTCACAAAAAGGGCTAGAAGGTGCTGTATTTGTAACACACAACTGTCTACAGGACTCTGCAGGGGTTTTTTTTTTTTTTTTTTTGGTTTTTCGAGACAGGGTTTCTCTGTGTAGCTTTGCGCCTTTTCCTGGAACTCACTTGGTAGCCCAGGCTGGCCTCGAACTCACAGAGATCCGTCTGGCTCTGCCTCCCGAGTGCTGGGATCAAAGGCGTGCGCCACCACTGCCCGGCTGACTCTGCAGGTTTAAGCACGCTGTGTTCATTCCCTTTCCAGGGCTTACCTTCCGAGCAGCCCTCGCCCCCTTTGCCCAGGTTGCAGTGACATCGTGAGCCTCCCCAGGTGTAGTCATTGACACAGAAGCTGTCAGCGGAGCAGAGAGTTTCATCACAGGACATGTCAAAGAGCCTTGACATCATGGCCACACTGTTCTTCCCCTTCCGCTGGGCAGGGGTGTGTGGGATGGCCACTGTAGTTTCAGGGAGAGATGCTGGGGTAGGTTGTGCAAGCCTGGAACCCATCTCTGGGTTAGAGAGAGAAGTCTTCTTGGATTCTATCAAGACCTTCCTACTCCCAGCTTTGGTAGCAGGAAGTGGTTTAACCTATGTTAGAGAAGGAAAGGACTTCGCATAAACACAGAGTCATCTTTACACTGCATATACGCAGCTCTTGAACCATAGGCTTACTGTGAATGTCCAAAAACCCCAGGATGTCAGTGGGACAGAGGCCCTCGGCCCAGTTTACAGAGGAGGACTTCGAGACTCAGGGAGTTTAAGCACCTGTCCCGTATTAGTCAGAAAATTCCGCGTGGTAAAGCTGATACTCTATGACCTGTTCTTACTAAACTATTACAAAAATGCATGGCTTTGCCATGGAATCATTCATTTTCTTATACTGCCGCATTTTACAAAATTCCGTGGATGGTAAATCTACATTTTTTTTTTCAGTAGTTTATGAAGCCACTTGTAGACAGAGGCTGTTCATAGGACAACAGCCTGCTAGGAAACTCCCTAGTGCTAATTTATGTATCCCCGCACCCCGCATGACCCCCCACCCACCCCCTGCATCATAGTCAGAGGAAATAAATCATTGCTGATGGGTCCATTTCAGTTTGAACTTTCATGGTCATGCTCTGTGGCTAAGCTGCTGTGGTCAGCAGGGAGACAAAGCACACTGGAGTCAACAACAGAGGTGACGGTACCTCCTCAAAGGACACATCCAGATCCAGTTCATCTTCAGATCCGTCATCATCCTCATTCACTCCTGTACTGGTGATATACCGAGGTCCATAGCGGCCACTTCCTGCCTCCTCCGGGCCTTCACAAAGAAAAGCACATGACCTGTCACCTTATGCCTTCATTGTCCCAACTTCTTTGTCCCAACTTCTTGTCCCAACTTCCTTTCTTCTACAATTATTTTTTTAAATAATTTATGTAATTTTATTTCATGCACTTTGGAGTGAGGGTGCCAGATTCCCTGGAACTGGAGTTACAGACAGGTATAAGCTGCCATGTGGGTGCTAGGACTTGAACCGGGGTCCTCTGGAAGAGCAGTGAGTGCTCTTAACCACTGAGCCATCTCTCCAGCCCCCTCTCCTTTAGTTATTAAACTTTCAAGTACTTTATAAAATATGCCATTTTCTTATATGCATGGCATTATACTTTGTTCTCATTTACCTCCTCACTCCCTCCTGACCCGCCCCCCACCTTCTAGCCAGACCTCAAAATATACTTTACTAAGCAATAATCCTCCATGAGGATTGGAGAGTCCATGGGAGGTTCTAGAAAAGACAAGTCATCAGGACAGAGCTCCTGACAGCCCCTCTGTAGCGTTCCAAATACCCTGTCTCTCCCAGGATCCAGATTATTCACCATCTCATGATAACTGAGAAGATAAAATAAGCACAAATAAAACCAGACCCTGCATGACCCAAGAAGCTTGGGATGAAACCCTGCTGTTCTTCTCTCCTGACAGTGGCGGGAGATGGAATTGTTTCCTCAGTCTCACACCTGTGAAGCTTCCACCAATTTTGTTTTTCATTGCGTGTAGGATGTACATTTTATCCTACTGATAAGGATTCTCCGAGTAGCCCGGGGTTGCTATAATTAAAGTGCATAACTTATCTCTTTCTACTTGGCACTTGGTTAATTAAGAAAAGAGAACATTAAATAGAGGACATTTATTAGGGCCATAATAGTCAAACCACAGAATGAATGCTAAACAAAGTCTGGGTTATTCCACACCAAGGAAAAAGGAATGTTAAAATACAAATTTTTGTGGGTCAACCAAAGGCTGTCCTTTATTTTATAAAATCTATGTATGTTTGTGTTTAGGAAGGACATCATGGTTTTTCTGTACACTGTTTCTCTGATGATCAATACGATATAGTTGGAAGTATCTCTTGAGCATGTGAGACGGGCACAATAATCTGTTGTTGGGCAAGTCACTTAATCTTGTTAGATCTCGTGATTCTGAACAAAATAAGGAATGAGCGTTTTGGCGACAGCTCAGTCCAGAAAGTGCTTGCCACATCAGCATGAGGACCTGAGTTTAGTTTCCAAAACCCATACAGAAAAAGCTGGAAATGGCGGTAACTGGTAATCTTGTGATTCGGGTACTGGGGAGGCAGAGATGGGCAGATCCCTGGGGCTCACCTGGCAGTCAGCCAGGCAGACTTGGTGAGCTACAGGTTCCAGAGTGAGAACCTGTCTCAACAAATGAGATGAACAGTGCCAGAGTAATGACATCTGAGGTTGTCTTCTGGCACACACACATACACACAGGCTCTCTCTCTCTCTCTCTCTCTCTCTCTCTCTCTCTCTCTCTCTCTCTGTCTGTCTCTGCTCTCTGTCTCCCACTCAAGTAAGCACACACACACACACACACACACACACACACACACACACACACACCTCCCACACACAAATAAGGGATGAGATTAGCTTTCACGACCATTGAGTTCTTCAACTGCTGTGACACGAGAATTCACACTGCTAGTGCAGATGTGCTCCAGATGTCTGCACACCAGCCAAGATCTGAAAAAAGAAACAACTGGGAGGTTTTACTTACAAGGATGAAAAGAGTCTGGTATGATCTCAGGTGCTCCGAGGATCGGAGCTTTGTGTTCAGGATTCTAAGCTTCCATGAAGCCATGTCTTATCACCATCAGAATCATTTGTTACAGGGGCCTCAGGGGAACCTGTCTTAACAGCTCAGCTCATGGAGGCCTCAACGGGGACACTTGTTCCCCATCCCCGAAGTTTCCTTCAGGAAGATGACATTGAAAAACTGAGAACTATTGGGTTCTTGTCCAAGGTTTCCATCCCTATGAGGTAGCGGTAGTGATCAAGCTGCATTTGGCCCACACTTTGGAACTGAGAAATGCTGGGAGGAGGAGGAACTGTGGGTAAACTCAGTCCCCCCCTGTATCCTTTTTTTACTAGGTCTAGGGGGAAAAAGTGTCCTAGGTAAATAGAACTGTCACAAATGACCAAGCTTCCCAAGCAGGCTATCACAAATTCCATACTAGGCAGAGGGTCCTAGCAAACCTACCTTGACTCTCAGAGAAAGCTTGCCTTCTTACTTGGCCTTTATCAGACATAAGGATGCCAATCTGCTAATGGCATTAGCTGACCTATAAACTGATTCTAAAAGTGGGCAGAGAGAAAAGGAGCTGTGAATTGATCTGCCGAATCAACAACAACAAAAACTCTGTTGCCACTGGAACAAGAATGGTTTGGGAGAAAGGGGTGTTCTGTAAGAGAAATGGGTTATGGGAAGAAACTGGGACATCTCAATACAAATGCACAAGGGGAGTCTGGTCAGGTGGAAAATGACAGATAAGAGCTACAGTCTGAGTCCCTTCAAAGTCTCCCCAAGACCTTTTGTGATTTGGTCTTGCTAGTCAGAACCTGGACCATGTTCCAGTTTATTTATCCTCACCTTGCACCATCCAAACTGGTTCTTTTTTTCAGATTTAATGACCTTTTCTGATCAGGAAATACATGTTTGTACACCAACAGGAAGGGTCCAGTGGGAAAGCAGAGCAAGGCGGGCTGTGTGGCATGGGAAAGGGTAAGCCTGATAGTGCTGACACATATGTGGTCTTGTCTCCAACTGGCTCCCCACAGACAGGGCTCAGCCAAAATCTTGCATTTGGAAGTTGGGAACCAGAACATGAGAGTGAGGGTCAAGAGAAGGAGATGCAATGTACTTGTATGTGACTCTCAGTGTGGATGGGAGGGACAGACTTGTGTCCCTGTATCTACCCAGCAAGAGGACTAATTCTGTGATATGACCAAGAACCAGGGTCCTGAGTCTTCTGGGGGTCCTTAGACTGGCTTCTGTGGACAATCATGCAGTTCAATTCTTTTTAGTTATTCAGATAGGCAAATTGCTCAAACTGAGGACATGAGCATCCCTCATCAGGCCTCTGTTACAAAGATTAGAGAAAATAATTGCCAACACTAAGTTCTGTATTTAGAAAGATGATGGTTAAGTATTAAAAGTGAAACAAAGACATTATCAGAGACAGTATATCACTGACAGACCTTTTGATCATTTACTAAAAACCTGCTTAGGAAGGGGTAGGAGGAGAAGAGAGGAGGGAGGAGGAAGAGGAAAAAATAAGACATGAAGAATAGCAGGCAGGAAACTGGTAAGTGAAAGAGTGAATCTAGAGCAGCATTCTAGTTTCTTTTAATTATTAAAAAATTTTTAGGCTGGAGAGATGGCTCAGCAGTTAGTTATTAAAAAATTTTTGTAGACAGAATCTCACTGTGTATCCCTGACTGACCCAGAACTCATGACATAGACCAGGATCTAAACTGGCTTTAAACTCACATAGTTCCACTTGCCTCTGCCTTTGAGTGCTGGGGTTAACACTTTCCAGTTTTGTGAAAGTCTGAAGATTTGGCCATTAGAGGAGATAGGACAGAAATACTGAGAAGTTCCATGGAAGACAAGAAGGAACTGAATTAAGTGAAGCTTCTGAATCTTTCATCATTTAAAAGAAGGGTAACAGTTATTGACTAACTTTAGACTATTAAGTCCAAAAGTTAACAATTTATAAACAGTTAATAAAAGAATACATCATTTCATCCCAGTTGACAGAAATAGTAAATCATATAGGAAAAAAGAAAAGAGCAGAAACAAAACTCCCCTCTTCAATTAAAAAAGTGGGGAGGGGGGACCCAGAGTAACTTCAAAAAAAAAAAACCCAAATAAGATTGAAGGAATGAATAAAATATGCTGATAATTATAATAACTGTAAATGTAATAAATCTCTCATTTAAGAAATGTGTGTCAGGTTGAATTTTAAAAGTATGAGCTGTATGGTGTTTTCAGAAAGCTCCTCAGTCATGAGACACAGGACGATCGAAAATAAAAGGATGCTGTTGCTCTGAGTTGGCTGGTACTTGGTGTATACACAGATCAAATCATCACATTGTACTCCATAACTACATTTAATGAGTACGTATCAACCTACAAAAAGATATATAACCTAAAAAGTAAATAAATTTAAAAAAAAAAAAAACACTTGCTGACCAGGAGAAAGAAAATAAACCCAAAGATGGGATGAATGGAATAATGTTTCAGCAAAAATGAGTCCTTCATTCTGACACAGGCTGACAACAGATTTACTGTCCAGAAAGCAAGTCTAAGAATCAAGAGGATGGCTTCTGTGTAGATAAGAAGTTGGGTAAATAAAGAAACAGGTAAGCCCAGACAGGAAGATCTAAGTAGTACATGGCCTTCTAAAGGGAGGCTCTACCTTCAGAGAGACTGTGTTACAAAGAATTAAAGTTTTTTGTTGGGACTGTGGAGATGACTCAGTCCATAAGATACTTGCTGAACAAACATAGGGATACAAATCCCATGTGCAGAAGCCACATAAAAATAATTCTGCCTCTAGTGGTACAAGCTTGTAAAGCCAGTGCTGCGGGGGGGGGGGGGGGGCAGAGCTTGCTGACCAGCCTGCTTGGTGAAAGACCCATGTCAAAAAAGAAGGTGGGTAACGCCTGAGGAATGCCCCCTGAGGTTGTCATCTGGCCCTCACACATATCTGTAACTATGTGTACCTACGTGTGTAAACACAGAGATACATAAATATACTCATGGATGAGCACACACATATACATACACTCACTATGTAGTCTAAGATGACTTCAAACTGATGGCAACCCTCCTGCCTCAGCCTCCCAAGTACTGGGACTACAGGGAAGAGCCAAAATGCCTGACTGCATACCTCGTCTTGGTATGATTTTTATCCCCATGTATCTATTTGATTTATTATTCTATTATACACAGAGAGATACGTTAGAAACATCGACTTGAACTGTGGCTAAAAGACACAATCCTAGACTTTAACAGTGAAGTGCATTTGGTGGTGTTCTCTAAGACCCACATGAGGGACCAGCTGAGTGATCTAAGGAACAGGTTGATCACAATGCTTCTGACTTTTAAGGGTTTTCTTTCTGTTGAGTTGAACAAATCTGCCATCAGTCAGCTATACTTCAAATTGACACCTTTAATTTTTAATAAGAACCAGTAAAAGGGGAGTCTAGCCATGCAAACTATAATTTTTTGTATACAATAAAACCACTTTGAAACTTGCTATTCATTGCTCTGCTCGAGATTTTGCAAGTGCTTCCTACAACTGCATGTAGTAAAAAAAAATTTTTTTTTCTTGACTTCTCTTGGTCTGACAGAAAGCTCCAAATTTAGTGACATCCAGAGCATTGTCTCACTCAGAAACCAGGCTGGCTTGGAACTCACTATGTAGCCTAAGATGGTAATCCTCCTGCCTTAGCCTCCCAAGTGCAGGAATTATAGGTGCGGTGTGACCCAAAATGCCTAGTTGCAAACCTCGTCTTGGTGTGGTTTTTACTTGCTGTATCTATTTGGTTTATTATCACTACATCACACTTTTCATGTAGTGTGTACATATGTGCACTTGCTAGTGGGGAGGCAAAAGGTCACTTTGAGTGTCTTCCTTGTTTGCCGGATCCTCTCACTGAAGCTGTAGTTAGCCATTTTAACTAGACTGTCTGGCCAGTAAGGCCACCTGTCGGTCTCCCAATGCTATGGTCATAGTCATGAGTGGTTGTACCTGGCTTTTTCAATCAATGCTGAAGATCTGACCTCAGGTCCTCATGCTTGTATAGGAAGCACTTGGAACATTGAGCCATATCCTGAGAACTTTCACTTCAAAAATATTTCTTTCATTTTTCAGATTGTAGTATAGTTACATCATTTCCCTTTTCCTTTCCCACCTCCAAATTATCTCTTATATCCCTCCTTGCTCTCTTTCAAATTCATGGCCTCTTCCTTCATTGTTGTTACATGCATCTGCATAAATACATATATATTCCTAAATACATCCTTCTAGTCTGTATATTGTTACTTGAATGTATGTTTTCAGGGCTGATCATTTGGTATTAGATAACTTGTTGGTGTGCTCTTCCCTGGGGAAGAGTATTTCTTCCATTTTCAGCTTTCCTTAGTTGCTTGTAGTCCTTTCTGGACATTTATGAGGGACAGGGGAGCCCATGAGACCTCAACGTTAACATTTTTTTAAAAAATTAAAATGTATATATTTCCTCAAATCACTTCACACAGTGGTTAAATATCAGTGAATTAACAATAGAACAGACCCTTGGTGTCCATTGACAATCTATGGGTGCTCAAGTCCCTTACATAAAATGGTGCAGTATGCACACACACTTTACAAACACAGTCTTGTATGTTTTAAACCACCTGTAGATTCTTTATAGCACCTATTTCGATGGAAATGTTATAGAAATGCTGTTGTATTGCTCACATGTTGTGTAACTATTTCCTCAGAGTTGAAGCATCTCCTTCTGGAAGGGGGAAAACAGAGAGAAATAAGATTCAGGAAGTAAATAGAAGTTAAAACACCCAGGAAGCTCAGAAAGTTCCAGCTCGTATAAAGCCTCTCTCCAAGGTTGAATAAGCATGGTGGGGGGAGAGCAGACTCCCATGAGTTGTGCATGGAAATCCAGGGCCAAAGCTTTTGTGAATGGTCACCCAGATAACTGCCTTTGAGTTGTCCATGCTCCTGTAAATAACCCTTTATGTACACTCCTATAAAAAACCCTCAACGCAACTCACCAATTCACTAAAATAGCCTTGGATGGAATTTTGTGTATGTGGGTGGGGGGGGGCTGTTCTAGATGGCCTATCTCAGATGAACAATTGTTCATTTCTCATGCTCTCATGAGGAAAGTCACACAACATTTGAGAACAGTGGCAAGAAAACAAAATCTTTACGTGTTTAGTACAGACACAATTTCCCTAACTGTTTCTCATCTACTGTTGGTTGAATCTACAGCTACAGAATCTTTGGATTCTACGGGCCATCTGTGCATTCAAATTCCTTGAATAAACTCAAGCTTATACAAGTATAAGCAACAAGTAACTACCTTCTTGGTGGAGCAGGACAGTGGCCACTAAGCTGGGAGGGTCCTAGCTGCAGCATTCACTGGCAAAAGGCATACACTTCTCTGTTCACGCAAGCAGAGTCAGTTTTACGCTAGGGAAGAGGCCCAGCCTAAAGCCTCTCTCTGATCCATAACCATACTCAACAGTAATTGAAAACTCCAGACAGTCCGTGACGAGAGCAAGCCAGCCTCTCTCTGGGTCATGAGATTAATCTGTGCCCAAGGACCCTTTCGGAAAAAAAAGAAAATAGAAACAGGAGTAATCTGCTCTCCTGTTCAAATAAGTATTGGCATATTGATTAAAGCAAGATTGAGCCAGTGAGGAACTCAAGGTGCGGCGGAGGGTTTCTGAGCATGAACCATCACACAAGCACCTCCATCAGAAAGAAAATCATCAACTGCCAAGACAGAGCACTCATTGTCTGAATAACAAACGGAATCCACAAGTTGCTTTCTGATGGAAGAGTTTCTACTGTGTTTTGAAAATTTGCATCCTGAGAAAATATCAAGTACCTGAAATTTGGTGAGAGGGGAAAGAGGACATGAAAACTGTATATGCAGCAGAGTCAGCTGGGGCTGGAACACGGACTATTCTAAACATGAGATTGAAGTGACCTTCACTTTAGCTAGGGGTGTGGTTTCCCATTAGCAGCTGTGGGGCTGGTTTCTATCTTCACCCTTGGGGTTCCTATACCCATTTGCCTCTGAACAATGACCAAGCATACTCTCTCAGACCTTCATTAACAATAGACCAACCAAAAAAAGGATCCCATGCTCTTCATCCCCACCCTCTTGGGGAAATCCAACTCCATTTCTATGGATGGGCCACCTTCAACATCACCTCACTGTGAAACCTCTGGCCAGTCTTCCTTCCAGACCATTCACCACAAATCAACCACTGCCCCCCTCTATACTCTGGGGTATGTTTGCTGACAATGCGCACAGTGTAAACACAGGGGCTTAAGGTGTTTTAGATGCATCCATTCACTGGACTGGACCATAAGCCCTTGGCTCAAAGCTTGCTTCAGCTTCCTCCAAAAAGTTATTTGTCAAAAATAAGTGTATGTGATGTCCACCAGCAAAGCTAATGCTCCCTTTCTTCCAGCCTTGAGATGTTAATATGCCACAAAATTCTACTCAGTTTCCTGATGTACTTGATTCACTATTATTCATGTTACAGATTTCAGTACATTAGAGGGTTATGACAGCAGGTCGGTGGGCCATAAGCAGTATTGCTTAAAAATCAAGTCAAATGATATAAGAATTTAAGGTTCTGGGTTCAGCAAGGGTGAGACACTACACATACCCTCCCACACATACTTCATTTTATTTTTAATTATGTGTATATGTGTGTGGTGTGTGCATGTATGTGTGTGCATGTGTGCACGTGTGTGTGTGTGTGTGTGTGTGTGTGTGTGTGTGTGTGTGTGTGTAGACCAGAAGCAGGTGTTCATTAACTTCTGTTGGATTCATAACTCACACTTAGGGTCCAGAATTAAACTGCACAGTGTCTTCCACCTTACTGTAGGATTCCTGCTGGAGTGGGTGAAGTTTGCAGAAGAACGCAACGTGTGCTTGAATCGGGAAGTGTTCCTACACATACTGAGGGGGAAATGGAATCCCAGCACTTCTGGCTAAAGGAAGCAACTAAGGAAGCAGCTCAGAAAACCGATATAGAATGTCTGCACTTAGGACTCAGGTGTGACAGACAGCCCCACCGCTCCAAAAAGGAGCCAGTGGAAGACGGATGGGAAGTTCAGGATCAGTTAATAAGAAGTGACGCCACTTTTGCATGTGGAGCCCAGCCATGCATACAAGGTGGATTCTGCAACAGGTGAGGTCAGGACACATTAGAAGTATCTTAGTGACTAGAAGGTTTAGAGCCAGACATACAACCTGGTGGTGTCTTGGTACTTTATTTACTCAATCTTTTCCCCTAGCACTTATCATTGCAGACACATTACTTATGGAATATAAAAGCATATATATTGATTTTATTTTTCACATTTTTGGTGAAAGCAGATTCCCCCATGTGTAAACTCTACGACGGCAGGAATAAGGATCGTATTGCTTACTGCTAATACCCTGGCACCCAGAAATTGCCCAGCATTAAGCAGGCATTAAATACATAGCTTTAGAATTGTGTGAATGAGAGATCAAACAGGAAAAATAACCATTGCAGGCTCATAAACTAAATGCTATACTTTCTTCAGTAAAGTGATTTTAGGGTGACTTTAACTGACGGCGATGCGTGAAGAAAGGGGGTGATGATAGTCTGTGATTAATAGATTTTTATCTTGTTTACAGATGTTCTAGTGCATTATTTTCATTGTTTCAACACTTGCTAAACATGACAATCTTTAGTATATTTTACCTTAAAAAAGAAAAAAAAGACTTATGATTTCTATGTATCATTAAGACAAAGTTGATGATAAGCTTGTGATCTTTTCTTTTGAATTAAAAGCTAAAATATAGATTTGTTGCCCTCTTCTGTTGTGGCTGGAACTAGCTAAGCCTAGAAGAAATTCACCAGCAGGGCAATCTAATGGAATGCCCCTATTAGTCCTTATTCAATTCAGGTTACTCTGATGCTCCTGGCTCTTCCTGCTCTGGAAGTCCGTGAGCTATCGCCACCTGCTGGATGACTTGCAAACCACCACCACCTGCTGGAGGACATCCTCGGGAACTGGTGGTGGTGGTGGTCGTGGTCCTATCCTAATGCTTGGGAGTCTCATAGTCCCGTACTGGCCTCTGCCATGCTTGGATGATCAAGTGACCAATACTTTGATGGGAGAAGCAGTTTACTGGGTCAAAATACAGATACAATCAGATTTTCTTAATGTGGTCTGTGCTGGAGTTGAAGTTCAGTGATGGCGGACACTAGTCCACACTTAAGACAAGCAACGGGCATAACCAGGCACTTAGGTCCATAAACCACTGTCTCAGTTTCCCAAAGAATTGAGAAACAGGATTTAGTAAAGGAAAATGAATTAGCTTACAGTTTGGCATGCTGAGCTGAGGTCGGAGTGATCTAATTTCCTCTGCATCTATATTATAATTCACAGAAAGCAATGAGAGAAAGGCTGGAACTTGTGTGAATTTCGCTATGAGGGATCTCAGTGGGTCTTCGCCTTGGGGGTGGGTGGTTGGTACCTGGGCCCCAGAACATTGTCTCTCTTTGACACAGGGTCAACTTTCTGTTCCAGTTCCGAACAAAGAAAATGTCCCAAAGACCCTCCCCCTAGCCCCTCTCTTCGATTTTTCTTAAGTATGCACAAAGTAGTGGGCCTCATTATGTGTATTCTTTCTTCTTCCTGGTCCCGTTCTCTGCTCCTGCTCCTTCCTGCTAGCCCTCTCTCCTCTTCTGCTTTCATGCCACATGTTGACATGTGACAAAGTACCTTGCAGAGGCAACCCAAGGAAGGAAGGACTCTTTGCTCCTATTTTGGGGTAACATTGTGGTAGAAAAGCAATGGTGGCAGGAAGCAGCTTGTCACACTGCACCCACAGACAGAAGCAGAGGGCAATAAAATGCTGGTGCCCAAGTTGTGTGCTCTCTCTCTCTCCTCTCTCTCTCTCTCTCTCTCTCTCTCTCTCTCTCTCTCTCTCTCTGCCTGCTGTATGTAAGTGAAATAAATGCATACCTAGTGCTGGAAGGGACCAGAAAAGGACATCAGATCCCCTGGAACTGGAGTAACAGACAGCTGTGGGTGCTGGGAATCGAACCTGGGTCCTCTGAAAGAGCATCCAGTGCTCTTAACCACCTAGCCATCTCTCCTGTCCCTGTTTTCTCCTTTTGATTCAGTTCAGGACCTCAACCTATGGAACAGCACATTTAGGGTGGGTTTTTGTAGTGGATAGCTGTTCTGTCTCTAACCTTGAAGCACCCACCCCTAGAGATGTAGCAGGCAACTGTCCTACCTATCTATGATCTTGAAGTACCTGCCCCTGGGGCATGGCTCAGGGCGACCCTTAAGACCTGAGACACAGTTAAGCTACTCTTTTCTCTCCCTCGTAGGTTTGGGTGCTGAGACGGACCAGGCAGAAGAACAGTGTGGGACTGTAACTCTGCTTTCCAGGAGTCTGCGGTAAATCTCCCATGCTGTAGTGAGTTTTCCTCCCTAATAAATTTCTTTACCCTTTAAGCAGACTCCATGGATTTTTTGTAATAGGTCTTCCCAGGTCAATTAGCTTAATCTAGAAAATCTTTCACAGACATACCCAGAGGTTTATCTCTTTGGCGATTCTGGATCCTGTCAAGTAGACAATATTAATCATCACACATGTATTCATTTATCTTGCCCCTCCCCATAACATCTCTTCTACCTCTTCACAGTCCTCTTCCAGTTTTACACACAACATACCTCACATATATGACCACCTCATGTAAATGAATTAAAATTTGCTAGCTCCTCTGTGGTCACAGATTTGGAGCTTGGTGGATTCACCAGCTAGCACACAGCTGAAGACAATGACTTCCCCCTCTTAGCATCTATTAGTAGCCAATAGCTCAGCATGAAGGAGTATGACCTCATGAATGCCTTCCCCATCCATGAGCGTTGACAGGGCCAAATGTGAGCAGGACCAGTGTAGGTAACCTCAGCTGCTGTGCATTGTGAGTGCAATGGCTGTCATACCAAGAAGATAGCATTTTGCAGTCCTCCTGCCTCTCTGCCAGTTCTTACATTCATCCCGCCCCCCCTCCCCATGATGTTTCCTGAGCTTTATAGGAAGTGATAGAAATTTCTTGTTTAGGGCTCAATGCTTGCCAGTCACTCATTTTCTGCACCTTGAGCAGTTGTGTGTCTTTGTACCCAACACCACTTACTGCAAAGAGGAGTTTCTCAGGTTAAGGTTGAGACTAGTATTTGTATATGGTTATAAATATAGAAATTTAGAAGGACATTTGATGCTCTGCTGATTTAACTAAACAACAGTAATAAGTTTCTCTCCAAGGTCTATGAATGTTTTTGACTGGGTTGACAGTACCAGATACAGGTTCCCTCCTCTTCAGAGGGTCTTAAATCCAAGCATAAAGTAGTTGGTTACTCCCATAATAGTTGTGCCACTATTACAGAAATAGATACCTCAAGTTTCAGTATTATAGACTGAGTTTGGTAGTACTCCTTTCCTTTCCATTTTGTAGAACAGTTTGAAAAGTGGTAGTGTTGGCTCTTAAGCTTTTCTTTAAAAGTTTGGGGAAATTCAGCAGTGAATCTTCCTGGTTCTGGGCCTTTTTTTTTTGTGGGAGACTTTTAATTATTGCTTCAGTATTGTTACTTACTATGGGTTTAAGTTATTTACTTCTTCTTGGCATACTTTTGGTAGGTATGTATTTTGAAAACTATGTTTATCATTGATTTTGGAAATGTAAGATTTCCAGATATTCCCTAATGAATCTCTGCATTTCATTGGAGTTGCATGCAATATTCCCCCCTTTCATTCCTAATTTTATCATTTTTCATGTTCTCTCCCTTTCTTGTGATTTGTTTGGTGAGGGGCTTTCCAATTCTATTTAACTTTCAAAGAACCAAAGCTTTGATAGATCATGTATCTTGTCCTTTTAATCTCCGTTTCATGAAATTATGCTCTAATCTTTGTTATTGCTTGTTTTGTATCTTTGGATCTGGCTTCTCATTTCTACAGAAACTTGACATGAATTATTCGGTTATTTATCTGAGACTGTTCTAATTCTTTGTAATGTAAACACTTATAGCCACACACTTTTCTCCTAGAATAACTTCAGTTACATCCCAGAAGTTCAGTAAGTTATATTTTCATTTTCATTTGATTCCATGGATTAAAATGTTTTCTCCTTGGTTCTTTAGTGACCTACTATTCATTCAAAAAATACATTGTTCTACCTTTAAGTGTCTTTGTAGTTTCTGTACTTTTTCTTGCTGTTTGTTTCAAGCATTATGATCAGATAAAAATACACAAATTGTTTCTATTGCTTTATACTCATTAAGTCTCGCTTTATAATTTATTTTAAAGGAGATTCTATGGGCCACTGAGAGGAAAGTGTTCTCTGAATTTACTGAGTAGAGTATTTTGTGGATAGCTGTTAAATCCAGTTGATCTATGGTATAGTTTAACTCTGAATTTTCTTTACTGATTTTCAGTTGAAAGACCTTCAAAAGACTGGAGTGGATACTGAAGTCTCCCACTATTATTGTGTCAGTACTTATCTGACTTTCATGTCTTTTAGTGTTTATTAAATTGGGAGCCTCAATATTTGTTGAACAAATATTATATCTCCTTGATTTATTCTTTTCATTTAAAACAATTTTTTATTCATTTTTACATACCAACCACAGATCCTCCTCTCATCCCTCCTCCCGCTCCCTCCAAGCCTCCCTCCCCCAACCCCATTATCCCCCCTCCAAAAGGGTAAGGACTCCCATGGGAAGTCAGCAAAGCCTGGTACATTCAGTTGAGTTAGGACCAAGCCCCTCCTCACTGCATTAAGGTTGAGCAAGGTGTCCCACCATAGACAATGGGCTCCAAAAAGCCACCTCATACACCAGGGATAGATTCTGATCCCACTGCCATAGGCCCCTCAAACAGACCAAGCTACACAACTGTCTCCCACATGCAAAGGGCCTAGTCTGGTCCCATGCAGGTTCCACAAATGTCAATCCAAAGTTTGTGAGTTCCTATGAGCTTGGTTCAGTTGTCTCTGTAGATTTCCCCATCATGATGCAGAATTCTACCAGAATTTCAAAGAACAGATAATACCAATACTTTTCAAATTGTTCTACACAATAGAAACAGAAGGAACATTGCCAAACTCTTTCTATGAGGCTACAGTTACCCTGATACCCAAACCACACAAAGATGCAACAAAGAAAGAGAATTATAGACCAGTCTCCCTCATGAACTTTGATGCAAAAATAAAATACTGCCAAACCAAATCCAAGAACACATCAAAAAAATCATCCACCATGATCAAGTAGGCTTCATCCCTGAGATGCAGGGATGGTTCAACATACAAAAATCTGTTAATGTAATCCATCATATAAACAAACTGAAAGAAAAAAACCCACATGATCATCTCATTAGATGCTGAAAAAGCCTTTGGCAAAATCCAACACCCCTTCATGATAAAGGTCTTGGAGAGATCAGGAATACAAAGAACATATCTAAACATAATAAAGGCAATTTACAGCAATCCAACATCTAACATCAAATTAAATGGAGAGAAACTCAAAGCGATTCCACTAAAATCGGGAACAAGACAAGACTGTCCATTCTCTCCATATCTTTTCAATACAGTACTCGAAGTTCTAGCAAGAGCAATAAGGGAACAAAAGGAGATCAAGGGGATAGTAATTGGAAAGGAAGAAATCAAACTTTGCTATTTGCAGATGATATGATAGCATACATAAGTGACTTCAAAAATTCTACCAGGGAAGTCCAACAGCTGATACACACCTTCAGTAATGTTGCAGGATACAAGATTAACTCAAAAAAAATCAGTAGCACTCCTACATACAAGTGATAAATCGGCCAAGAAAGAAATCAGAGATACATCACCCTTTACAATAGCCACAAATAATATAAAATACCTTGGGGTAACTCTAACCAAGCAAGTGAAAGACCTGTATGACAAGAACTTTAAGTCCTTGAAGAAAGAAATTGAAGAAGATATCAGAAAATGGAAAGATCTCCCATGCTCATGGATAGGTAGAACAAACATAATAAAAATGGCAGTCTTACAAAAGCAATCTACAGATTCAATCAATCCCCATCAGAATCCCAACACAATTCTTCACAGACCTCAAAAGAACAATACTCAACTTCTTACGGAAAAACAAAAACCTAAGATTTGTTTCTTATTAAGATGTAGTAGTCTTCTTTATCTCTTCTGACTGATTTGATTTGAAATCTACTGTATCAGATATCAGAATAGCTAGGGCCAGTTTGTTTCCAGTTTCCATTTGCTTGGTAAATTGATTTTTATGATTTGACTCTCCATTTGTGGGCATCTTTGCCAGTGAGGTGTGATTTTGAAGACAACAGATAGTTGGATTTTGTGTGGTTTATTTTCTTCTCTTTTTTTGATTATAATATATTTACAACATTTCTCCTTTCCCTCCCACCAAACAGTCCTATATACATCTCTCCACTCTCCTTCAAATTCATGGCCTCTTTTTTCATTGTTATTGCTTGTATATATGTATACATACATATTCCTACCAGAGAGTCATAGACATAGAGTTTGCTGTGAGATTGTGTCTCCTAGTAATATTATCAGCCACACTCATAAATTCACATTGACATGGCTGCCCCAAATGAGTTGAACAAGAACACCAAAGAACATGCCAAGGTGGACAGATCTTGCTTTTTAACTGAGTCAGCCAATCTGTGTCTTTTAACGGTGAGTTGAAAATATTTGCATTTAAGGCTGTTTGTTGAGAAGGGTTTGCTATTTCCTATGCCATTGTTATTGTTGGTCTGGTTGAGGGGATTATTGGTAGTTATGATAGTTATTTTCTTCCTCCACTACTAGTATTAGGGTTGCTGGTTTACTGTGTGGAATATTGTCATAGTTAGCTTCGGTTGTCAACTTAACATGAACCTACTGTTGCCTGAGAAAAGGGAACCTCAACTGTAGAATTGCCTCAACCAGATAGACCTGTGGCCATATCTGTGAGGCATTTTCATAACTGATAATTGATGTAGGAAATCCTAGCCCTCTGTGAGTAATAACATTCCTGAGCATGTGGACCTGGGCTATATAAGAAGTCTGGCAGAGCATGGGCCACATGGTGTGGGTACCTAGGGAGGCCAGAAGAGCATCCTCTGAAATTGGAGTTATAGTTGGTGGTGAGCGTCCTGATGTGGGTGCTGGGAACTGAACCCAGGTTCTGGAAGAATAGCAAGTGCTCTTAACCACTGAGCCATCTCTTTAGCCCCCTTATTTTATGTAAATCTTTAGACTTCGGACTCGGGTTATGTTCTGCAGTACTATTCGAGGATGAGGCTGACTGCAGTGACAGATACAAAGATTGATAGCAGTTCCAGTGTTAACTTGCAATAGCAGTTAACTTCCTCAATGAGATTCAGAGACTAGGGGAAAATAAAGTTTATAGTTCTTTAAAGATAAAGGTATCAATGATTAAATTGTTGAGTAAGAGGGAATGAGAAAGGGGAAAATAAAAAGTAAATAAGAAGAAAAATACAAGGGTTAGAGGTATGAGAAACAGAGAAAATATTTTAAGAACAGATCCTGGAAAAAAAAAAAAGGACAGTCACAACAGCCTGCTCAGGTAAGATACAAGTCGAAACAAAACAGTTCAACTATTAAAAGGACAAAACTTCTTTAAAGCAAAAATAAATTAAAAAAATAATAAGAATTGATGAAATGAAATAGAATATAGAACCCTAGTCAGTGTTTTTTTTTTTTCCTAGTTGGGTTGATGTAGGCTTCCTGTTTCTTCAGTTGTCTCCCATAATTCCCTCTGCAGGTGTGGGGGAGATGCTAGTCTCCATAATCCAAACACGTCAGGTCAGTGTGTCCTTCTGCTAAAGGGATTTTTCTATTTCCCCCAGAATTCTGTTGTCTGAAACCTCACTTCTGGTTTTCAACATCACTTCTGGTACGCTGGAGAGCGTTCTTTCTGTGAGTGAGGCTCTGAGGTGACATGGAAGGCCTGCCCATCTGTGTTACCTTTGTGTCTGGATGGCCTCTTCCTGGCCCCACTCATTAGTGAAACCTCAGCAGCACACTTCTCTTGCTCAGTAATCATGCGTGGCGTGGCAGGGCTGACACCACCTTCAGCATTCACTCCAGAATCCTTGTGGAGAATCTCAGCTTCAGGCTCCTGTGACCCTCTTCCCCTTCCGTTTACACAGCCTGTCCTGCTACAGCTATCTCTCTGGACATGGTGTATTAAGTTTCTGGGAACACTGCTGCCCCCTGGCCAGTCTTTCTCCTGCTGGCCATTCTTGTGGTACCTGTATCCAGGAACGAACACAGCCTCCCTGATGGCTGCCACTGACCTCAGCTGGAGGAAGTAGTGTGGTTTGGCTTATTTGCAGAGAAAATCTGCATGTAGGCATAGTTCTCTTCTTTTTGCGTTTTTCTCGTCATCATCTTTTTTCTTCATCTTGACTCTTCCCTTTTACCAAGTTGTGCAGAGATGGCTTTTAATCCTCCAGATTATCTGGAAGGGACGACTCACTCATTTTTAAAAAGAAAAGAGCCTGGGGGGGTCTTGAGGGATGTTAAGCTCACCGGTCATTCCTGGCCTGGAGGATTTCCTCCTCTGTAGGTCCATTCCTTTGGACGTTCAGGGCCAGCTTTTTGTATCTCTGCTTCAAGCTCAGATTCTTACATAACTGTTAAACACACTAACTTTGCAAGTGAAAAAAATGTGACAGACAGATAGCTAAAGGGAGACTCTCACTTTATATTATCTCCTCTCCCATGGGTGCTTTAGCTGAGGTCACAGTGACGGGGCCACCTTAAAGAATGCCAGCAGTAGACCTGAACTTAACGGCACATCCTTAAGCGGATGACTTCACTTTTCCTTTTTGGAGGAAAAAAGGGTTTTGGGGAGATGCCTCAGCAGTTAAAACACTTCCCATGTAAGCGAGGAGCCCAAGTTTGGTCTCCCAGAGGCCAGGTAAAATGATGAGTGGGTATGGCAGCCGGTCTATAATTCTAACCTGGGAAGGAGATGACAGGGGATCCCTAGAGTAAACTGGCTAACAAGACTAGTCCTATTGGTGAGACCTGGGTTTCCTTGAGAGAGTCTGCCCCAAAGAATCAGATTGAAGACTGTTTAGAGACCATCCCCAACACCAACCTTGCACCTCCATAGGCAAGCACATTGCATGTCCACACACATGTGAACTGTATACTATGTGTACCACACATGCATGCATACCACACATATACATACATTAAAAAGAAAAAGAAGGTGGGGTGTTCAAAGGCACCAGCAAGAGGTCTGATTTGGTTGCACTTATAAGACAATCTAAACGCTCATCAACAGAGATCTCCTTAGACACATACAGTGGAGCTTCATAATGGAATATACCGTCGTTCACTCACTCACTCATTCATTCTTTCTTTCTCTCTCTGTCTGTCTCTCTCCTTCCTCCCTCCCTTTTCTTCCTCCCTCCCTTACTCACCTTCTCTCCCCCTCCCTCCATCTCTCTCTCTCTCTCTCTCTCTCTCTCTCTCTCTCTCTCTGATTTTTCAAGAGGGTTTCTCTGTGTTATAGCTCTAGCTTTCCTAGAACTCCCTCTGTAGACCAGGCTGGCCTTGAACTCATAGAGATCTGTCTGCCTCTGCCTCCCGAGAGCTGGGATTCAAGGCGTGCGCCGCCGCTGCCGCCGCCGCCGCCGCCGCCGCCGCCGCCGCCACCACCACCACCACCACCTGACATCATTCTTAACTTAATGAGGCAGGCCTGTATTCTTTTATATTTCAGTATTTTTGTAGAAAAAGAAAAGTGTATGTCTTATGACCTCATCATTCAATTTAGAATTCTAGCAGACATTCTATACTAAAATGTTAGTAACTATCCTTAGATACTAAAGTTAGAGCGGATTTACAGTTTGATTTAAAAAAAAATATTTAATGCTGCTGTTTGTTTATATTTAGGAACATGGAAGTTATTTCTGTTTTGGGATTAACGTGTTGATTTTCTTAGCCTCATTCAAATGATTTTGCTAAAATCTAAGTGAAGACTTTGTATTTGGTTGGTCCAGTGCCTCCTAGAATCCTCATGTCTCCCCAAAAAACAGGCAAGTTCAGTGGCTTCCAGTGGCCTTAAGACCCTAGTCAGGCCTTGCCAACCATCCCAGCCTATTTAGGTACTCCCTTCAACCATCCTTTCCAGAGCCATGATGGGTCTTCTCCCCTGAACACCTTGGGGCCAGTCCTTAAGAAGAGAATCACACTGACTAAGGGATCTACTGTGAAAAGCAATCACCAGCTGGTTTCCATGCAGATCTGCCAGGGAGTGACCTTGAGAAGGTTGTGGCATTTACAGACCTGTTTCCTTGTGTACAAGGCAGAGGCCATCCCTCTCCAGCTCTGGGAGTATAAAACCTCAGTACACAGAGGCCTGACTGTTCATCACTGCCTATGTGCAGGACAACATGCTAAATACACAGATAGATGACACATCTATGCCCTAACACACACACACACACACACACACACACACACACACACACACACACACACACACTTTGTACCCAATATAACAGGCACCAATCTGTATTCTATTTGATTATACTATTGCTTCTGGTGGTGGGTTCTTCTCTCTGTCCCCAGACCCTGTTCCACTGTGCCCTGTGCCCTGGGAGGCTAGCATGCCTGGCTTGCTGATGTATTCTGCTATCAGGGATCACTAGCAGAAGAAGGAAAGAGGAAAAGGGTATTTATTTCCCATAATTCCTATCTGTGAGCCATATATGCCGTTCTCACGTTGTACATGGAAGCCATGGCTCTTGCAACGTGTCTCTTCCTACCTGTCCCGATGCCAGCAAGTGTCCCCTCTTGGCTTTCTTATTGCCGTGCAAGCTTTTGCAAACAAGCTCTTCTTTAAGCTTGCTTCAAATTACTCAATTGCCTCTCTCTCTATTTCCTGCTTAGGAGTCCGGTGACACCTAAGGTGTGTGTAACCATTTGTTTAGAATTCAGTTAATCATCAGACAAGGTCCATCACACATATTGTGCCCCTCCCACATGTCTGTCACTATGTCAAGCTTCTTCTATATACCTCTAGGCTGTGTTAAACTGTGGCTGGAGCAGGCAACCCAAACCAGTAATGCCAAAGAAACTACCTAGCAGTGGGACTAGAAGCCGATCTCTACTGTGGCTGCCGTGCAGCAGATAGAGCATGCATTTAAAAAAGCTCACTACATACAAATAGCCCATGAAAGTCCCAATTATGGATGCTGTGGGTTCCATTGAGCTTTCCCGCTCAGTTCTGGCACACTTTCTCCACTAAAAATGCACTCTTCCTCCATAAACTGTGCCTACTTCTACCATTCTCCACATGTCCCTGTCCAATCTACACAAGAACCTTGGAAATCCTGGCAGGTGCCCACCAGACTCTGATATCGGTGATAGAACCATATTGGTGGCCCTGGTTGCTCATCAAGGAACCTAAGTGGAAACTGGAACTCAGATGCTCAGAAGTGATTGACACGGATATGAGGTAGGCACTGCTCAGGCAGGGCAGGGACCCCAGAGTAGCTGCTCTGACAATGACCTTGATGGAGGCCAGAAATGCCAAAGAGAATTCTGCTTCCTGCTCCCTGTTGGCTCTTCTCCTAAATGCAATCTCTGCCTAAAGTCAAAATGTGACAAAGTGACGGACACCGAGAGGAGGCACCCAGCGTCGTGGTTTGTGCAGGAATGGCCCCCATAGACTCATATATCTGAATGCTTGGTCACTAGGGAGTGGCACTGCTAGGAGGTGTGGCCTTGTTGGAGGAAGTGTGTCACTGGGGGTGGGCTTTGAGGTTTCAGAAGCCCAAGCCAGGCCCAGCGCCTCACTCTTTCTTCCTGCTGCCTGAAGATCAGATGTAGAAACTCTCAGCTACCTCTCGAGCACCATGTCTGCCTGTGTGCCACCATGCTTCCTGCCATGATGATAATGGACTAAACCTCTGAAACGTAAGCCAGCCCCAGTTAAATGCTTTCCTTTAGAAAGGTTGCTGTGGTCATAGTGTCTCTTCACAGCAACGGGACATTAACTAAGACACACAGACGTCTCCCTATTCCATTGTCAGTTTCTGCCAGAAGCCCTTTAAAAGGCCTCTAGACTAGCAGTCTGATAGGGAGACTGATAGATAGCATCCCTGAACTGCCCCTCCCCCCGCCCCAGCCCCTGCTATATGGGAGCTGCGCCTTCCTTCTTTCTCTTAAGCTCTTGCCCATGAATCTAATGAATTTATTTCTAAAACTCATCCTCTGTGGTTCACAATTTCCCACTTTTAGTTTGCAAGACAGGAACTAGGAGATCACTGACTCAGTGGAAGTCTGTGTGACAGTAAGCATCCAGCACCTTAACTCCAAAGCTGAAGTCAGCCCAAGGGGAGCGGAATGCCCCCCTGGAACACAAAGACACCCCACATTTCCCATATCAACATGATCCCAACAGGAAACTGTGTTATGGTTAAAGCTGGAGCGTGGAGAACGCTTCGGCTTTGGGAAATCATATTTTCTTATCATTTGCTTTAGTTTGTCTTCTCTTTCTAGCTAGAGGGTAAAATATTGGTGCACTGATTATAAATAAATGTATGATAGCATGCACAAAGGCCTCCAAAGAGCAATTAATAGGTATCAGGTATTTAAACAGCAAAGTGAATCATTCCCTTCAAAGCCAATAAAGTTGTGCAAATGGGCGTAATTCAGATTTACATGAATCCAGGCATTAGCAAATCAATAGGGCGATTACTGCAGCAGGCACCCTGAATGTAAAATCACATTTGCAGTTATGTTTATGCGAAGATACACACTTAAAATGCAGGTTCATCTGCACCAGGAGTGAAACCAGTGATTTGTTCCTTCTCCAGTCTCGGCTTCCATCTTCCATTCTAAAGATTTACAAATCCATGGAGCTCTAATTTACAGGCCTGCCCTGCATCCTGGAGAAAAGCCCAGCAGAACACTCCCCCCACTACCCCATTTCTCTTTCTTTTTTAAACCAGGCAGTGCAAACCCTCTCCTCTGCTGTTGGGTTGAGGTTCTCGGGTCTCTTATTTAGAAATATTCCTCAAAAATTAAATTGCAGAGCTCTGTCAGGGGAACAATTCCATTTGTATGTGCTAATTGGCTCCTTCCAAGCTCCACACAATTGCTACTTTTAAAAAAGGAACTTCCCAAATTTCCCAGAGACTATGAAACTTGGGAGGATGAATCCCAGAACTACAGTGCGGAGCTCAACAAATTAGTCCAGGACAAGGACACATCACCTCTCTTGTTTATGGACTGACGAGAGTTTTGGCATTTTTAGATAGAAGGGAAATTTTTTTTAAATAATAAATTTTTGATGATACACAAACATCATAAGAAATTTAGATTTCAGTATCCATAAATTAACTTTTATTGGAGCACACTCATGCATATTATTTATCATATATATGTATATATTCACACACACACACACATATATATATATATATATATATATATATATATATATATATATCTTTCTTCAGCAATAACTAAGTCTAAATCCTAAAATATTTACTAAATTGACCTTCATAGAAAAATGTACTGATCCTTGCCTGAGTTCCTGGTTGACTTTGAAGAGATTAAAAAAAAAAAAAACCAACAAAAACTAGAGTTACAACAGTATCATTCTGTGCTCTGTTAGGTTTTAATTCTCCTGGAGGATTTTTGTTTTGTTTTGTTTTTGTTTTTTGAGACAGGATCTCTTGCCTAGGTTGCCCTAGAAATCCTTATGGAAGAAGGATGACCTTCAACTTCTAATCCTCATGCCTCTACCTCCTAAATGCTGGGATTACAAGCATGTACCATCACACCATTAATGTGGTTCCTGGGAATTGTGGATATATTTTATTTGTGCTCTCACAAATAAAGCTTGCTTGGGGATCAGAGGACAAAGCCAGCCACTATATTGAACATAGAGGTCAGGCAGTGGTAGTACACGCCTTTAATCCCAGCATTCAGAAGGCAGAGATTCATTCGGATCTCTGAGTTCATGACCATACTGGGAATAGAGCCAGATGTGGTGGCACATACCTTTAATCCCAGCACTAGTTAATTATAGAGGGCTGGAGGTCTGTACAGACAGACAGAAAGTGATAGAGCTGGGCAGAAAGAGGAAGTGATGTAGCTAGGCAGAAAGAGGAAGTAAGGCGGCAGGGCACAGAAAAGTATATAGGCATAAGTATCCAGGAAGCAGCTCTCTCTTGGGCTGAGGATTTCCTAGCAGTAAGACCTTGTGGCTGTTTTGTTCTATTCCTCTGAGCTTTCAGCTTTTACACCAATATCTGGCTCCAGGTTTTTTTATTAATAAGACTGTTTAGCAATTCATGTTACAGGGCATCAAACTCAGGACTTTGTATATGCTACTCAAAACTCTTCCAACTAAGCTCTGTCCCCAGCTGCAGCCTAGGCTGGCCTTGAACTCCTGCTTCAATCTCTTTAGCATTTGCACCAATATGACGAGGAGCCTAAAGCTGCAGTATGGTATGGAGGCACGGGATTTTGCTGTTTTCAACGCACACAGTGCTGTGTACCCATGCACTTTTAGCTGTCTGCTGTCCTTAATTGAAGTTTCTTAGACCTGGAAGACTTTCAGGGGATGACAACCTAGACGTGCCTCTCAGTTCACTTTCACCTGAAGACTCCTGAAGAACACCAAAGCGGAAGGGCCACTTTCTCTGAATGCTTTTTCCAGAAGGACCTCATCAGGCACCCCTCTCCAGGGAACTCCACAACCAATGAAGATTAACTCTCCTATCACACAAAGGGTATACAGGCTCATTGATCTCACGGGGTTTATGGGGTTCACTTCTTTTTGGTGGTAGCCCCGCGGAGGTGGTAAGTCTGCAGACCTTTTCTCCCATTATCGTGTCTGCTGTCCATTTATCTCATAGACTCAATCATGGAAACTTTAGAGGATAAAGGAGAGTCCCCATGCCCATACCCACCAAAACCCACCCTGAGGACGCCAATGTTCCTAACTCATACAACTTCTTCCATTCCTCTACTTCCTGATCGAGGATTTTTTTTTTTCTCTTGGACTTGGGTTTCTGAGCTCTGGATCCCTGATGTTGACTTCATGCTCCATGGCTAGAGCTCAGGATACGGAATCATAAAGGAAAAGCTACTAGACTCACTGAAGGTTCTTTCCAACACTTTCTATACCCTTCACGAATGATGCGTAGAGGAAACAACCATTAACCATTCACATTTTCCATCCCTTGAAGAATGAGCAGGAGGCATAATCTCCATTCCATGTGCATTTCCCCAAGACCATCCAGAGAATTAGAAATGACTACCTTCACCAGCCATTACTGTATCTACTGAGCATAGAGACAAGGAAACTGAAGACAAGGGAATGTATGAGACCATGAGAGTCTACAGATCCCTCAAGACCAGAGTTATCTACCAAATTTTGTTTTTTTCCTAAAGGACCACAGCTTGAGACACAGTTAAAAGCCCAAGATTGGCAAGGATTTTTCATATGCATCAGGCTATGGGGATTCTGGAAGATAATGCCATGGATTTCAGAATAGTTTCTGATTGATTTCTACTGATCCTTAGAACATGCTCACCCCTGTCTCCATGTGTTTCCTGTCTGCACTCTTGCTACAGTCCATTTGAGAAATTACTACCAAATAGAAAACTCTTGAGACTGGGGATAGGCAAATCTGTTCTGTGGTCATATATGTAACATGTACCTGGGAACCTTAGCATCCTGAAGCCAGTTGCTGTGGAGATAGTTGGAAAGGTAAAAGTAAGGGTTGCAGTCTCAGAGCAAAAGTGAGCAAAAGCCAGAGTCAGTCACACACACACACACACACACACACACACACACACACACACACACTGAGCCATCAAAGATAGAAACAGACATCACCAGACACCGGGAAGGATGGGGAGGATGTGGGAAGCCCTTGTTGTAGAAATCTGACTAATTGGAACCATGTGGCTCTGTCTCAGATCATTGGAAGAGGAAGGTCTAAAACTGTAAAAAAGCTTGGGTTGGGGAGATGGCAAAAACCCAAACAAAGCATTTCTACAAAGTCTTTGAAGATCTGAGACCACGGTGAGACTTGTTAGGACCAGAGGCAAAGGTGATAGAGAAACGTTAGAGCTTGTTGCGATGGTTGAGGAAGAGCAGAGGGGAGAATTGAGGGCTTGGTTTGGAATGGGATATAAATAATCCTTCCTCCCGACCCATCAGCAAGGCTTCTTTTCCATCCCTAGTACCTCGAATTTAAACTCACTGGGGCTGCTTTCATCATCCATTCCCTCTCTCCTCCCTTCTTCTTTTATCCTCTTTACTTTTTCCTTATTTATGTTATACTGCACTTCTAGAGGTTTCAATGTTTTTGCCTCAGGACTTTGCCATTGGGTGGCCCACTTTGGACCTGTGTGGTTTTCTAGATCACCCTTGCCCGCCCCTGCTTTGACGTCAGCTGTACAGTTCAACCTCCAAAACAGCCTCTTGGCTGGTTAAGCCACACTCACACATGAGCTCAATTGCATTTATTGAGTGCCGACATGGTGGAGAGGGGGTAGAGTGGGGAGTCAGCATCAACTAAGGCTCTCCAGCCCCAACAAGGAGCTTATTGTCAGGGGAGAAACACATAATGAAATGTATACAATAGTTCCAGACAGTGACATTGCTAGAGAGGAAATGAGGCAGGGGCATGGGGACAACAGAAGCCTAAAAGCAGAACAGAGAAAGCTGCCACGGCCACAGAAAGATCCATGCAGAGGAAACAACAGGTCCCAAAGGCCCGAGGCAGTAGGAAGAACATGACTATTGGCGGGAATAAAAAGAATACATCTATGGGGGACGGCCCTGAGGACCCCAGATCCACTTCAGTAAAGAATTTATTGATTCTCTCTTTGACTGTACTACAAGGATGGAACATTAGAAATTAAATGACTTGGGGTGGGAAGGTCATAGTCCATTCCTCAGGGGAAGTTGCATAACCTCGGGATTGATTATACATGTATTAGTTTTACTTAAATCTTGTCTATGAAGAAAAGAATGAATACACGCACTTTATTTCTGCCCTGTCTACCTTCATGTCCTTTCTTTCCTGCCCCACGCTTCCTGGCTGAGCTAAGAATGGAGCTCAGTGGGTTAGTCACCAACAGATGGCTTGGGTGCACATCCTACAAGACCCCCAGCTTGCCACATCAACTAGTCATTTATGAGATCAAAGGTAAATTATAATGCTGTTGGTGTTTCCCTCCTGGGATTAAAAAAAAATATAGCAAGATGGGGATAAGAAGCCAGAGAAGAGGATTTTAGTTTTTTAAATTTTTATTTATTAATTTATGTTTTAATTTCCCATTTTCTCATGGAAACAACATGGGAAGTGAATTGTGAGGAGCCTCCCATGAGAGGCCTGAGGTAAATGCAGGATAGTGTGTTGTCATTTAGAGTGACAGAAAGAACCCTATTTCTCAAGATACTTAGAGTTGTAATTATTTTTTTTCTTCCCATTCCATTTTGTGTTGGAACGAGGCTGAGGCAGATGAGGCACATGTCTGTTAAAGTACCACTCAAACCATGCTGGCTTCACCTTGGCTGAACAGAGTTGGGGCCCTAGCCTCCCATCACTGTCTGCCAGACCCAAGAGCAGCTAAGACATCCCAATTCTATACTGTACAACTGTACTTATACAACATTCTCGAGATAAGAAACTGGAAGACAAGAGATGCGTGATGAACAGAGAAGTGGCTATCAGGGATTGGAATTGGAACACAGACTGTAAATATGACTACAAGGGGTACGGAGAAGGAGATCTGCAATAAAGAAATATTTCTGTTTTATAAAGAAAGGAAAAAAGGAAAGAAACGTCAATGTTGGAAGCTGGATTCTGTGCTCCCAGCACCTCCCTAGCCCTCAGATTCTACACAGACCCCCACCCCATTGAATCATTGACCTTAACCCTCCTGTGCTGACAAAAAGACTCCATTCATCTGAATCAGACTCAATGAAGCAGCAGTCAGCAAACCCAACTTCGAATCCTGCCTTCCTAGTTATTATCAGTCTTGAGAAAACGTGCAGTCTTTCGAGATGCTGTTTTCCTCCATCTATAAGAAGTGGGTGGGTTTCTGGGAGGAATGAGTGGATTTCACACAAGTCAAGTGGGCAGCACAAGACTTGGCTCGCAGCAGGCTTTCCAGTGCCAGTCTTAATACTTCAAATTCATTAAGACTCAGCTAATGCCAGCTGGTAAGTATGTGGCTTTCATATGGAAAAAAAAATGCGTTTGGAAGCAATATAGTTTAAAACCAATACCAAATTAAGACCAAAAATGTAGAAGAAGAGAGGGTTTTCTAGGACATTAGTGCAGCCAAGGGACAAACAACTGAAGCATCACTTACAGCACATTCTTAGGCTTCCATGCGATGGCTCATCTAATAACGTCTACTCCTGTTATCCTAATTTGAGCAATCATACATATGCAGGAGCAGCAGATTTCTAATTATTTAAGAATATTTGTTAAAACAATGGGCTGGGAACAACCCTCAGTTGCTACACTGCTTGCTTTGTGTGAATGAAGCCCTGGGTTTAATATCCAGCTGGGCATAAACTGGGCACGGTGGGACACGCCTGCAATTCCAGCACGCGGGAAGGGGACCCCAAGTTCTGAGGCATCCTTAGCTACCTAGGGAACTGGAGGCTAGCCTAAACTATTTGAAATCAGGTATCAAAACCAAACCAAAACAAACATCCCAAATAACAACAAAAACTCTCATAAGGAAAACTTTACTGAGGTTTGGGATTTTTTGTTTTATTGTTTGTTTGTTTGTTTGTTTGGTTGGTTGGTTTGGTTTTGTCGTCCTTCTTCACACACAATTACTATAAAATTATAAAATTTTACTTTCCCTGAGAGTCAAAAATAGAATATAATGTTTCATATGTGTAAAGTATTTTTGCATCTCCCACCTTTTTTTTCTTTTTGGTTTGTTTGCATTTCTCACCTTTTCCATTAAAAATAGGATCAAGAAATGGAGGTAAAAATGATCAGAATCTCAAAGACCGCATCAGTAATTCATTTAAGGAGAGAAAATCCTCAAGGGGTGCCCTACCCACTCACCTATCTGTTCCTTAAGCTAGTGTCCACTCCCACATCCAAGGTCAAGGTCAGCCTGAGCCACACACATCATGCCTCTTCTTTCTTCACTCTGTGGAGTAGGGGACACTGAGCACAGATGGAGCAGAAGAGCCTCGTGCTAAGCACAGGGAGCTTACATACCAAGTGCCAGGGTGCACACACAAAGACAGCCTATGTGTTTGGAAGTACAGTGATCCCCTGGCTCCTGTTACCTATACTTTAGCTCATTGAAGATGACAAAAGACAATAGATTGAGCAAGAATGGAAGGAGGCCTGCCCTTGAAGTAAAGTTGCTAGCATAGCTTGTGGAAAGAAGTGTCTTCATTTTAAGAGCCTGCTTGGGTAGCTTCTCCATTCTGAAGAGGGGGAAACAACTACTACCCCCCTGTAGTTGTTGTGTGATTGGGAAATAGGAAGATAGGGAGTAGTTTTAAGGGTGAGGCCTCCCTGCACACTCCAACAATTCAACTTGAAGAATGGAAACCCAGCATCGGAGGTTGCAGGATAAACACTCGGGTTAGAAGAACACGAATCCCCAGGACTTGTGGACCCTAGTCGATCTCTTCCTGGAACTAGCATTAGCCTTGGAAGGCAGCTATGTGGATATTTTATGAGGAGAGGGAGCGGGGGAAACTTACTCAGATCCTAACAACAAGAATAGGGCTTTGTGCAAGCCAATGGGAAACCAGCTACCCAGGGTAGGCTTCCCTTTTAGAGCTCCCCTCTTGGGTAAACAGGGCCTGCAGCAGCTGCAGGGCTCTTCTGGAAGAATTCACAGGCTGCACTGCAAAGACACAGAGCTTTCAAAGAAAAATATGCTTGTATCTCCCTTCTGAGACCTCACTACCCATGGTTCTAGGTTTATGTAAATGTAACCCCACTTCCAAAGCACAAAAGACTTTGATGCTGGCCTGGGCCAGGCTTGGCAAGCTTCCTGGAACCCTTCTAATGGAAGTACAGCTTTTGACATCATGTGACAGCTTGCTGAACCCCAGACCAGAGACATGATCTGACTTTGAAGAAAATCCTCAGTTTATTTGCTCAGCATTGCTCCAAGCTTCCTCCAGATCCCAGGAGGTACCATGAGAACTTACGAAGTCAACTACTCCCTGAAGTTATGTGTTAGCATGCCAACATCTGTTTTGAGACTTGTTGACCACCACTTAGAGGGACTAATGTGACTTGAAGGTCCTTGTGTTTTGTTCATGTTTGTTTGTTTTTAAGACAGGCTCTTTGTAAGTAGCCTGGGCTGGCATTGAACGAACCCTGATCCGCCTGCTTCAGCCTCCCAAGAGATGAGATTGCAGGAGTCCGCCACACTCAACTGACAGTCCTTGATTTGGCAGGCAATCACTAACCCGAAGAGTCTGGGTGGGGGAGGTCTTAGTTTTTTCCCCCAGGGTTCCAAGATGAGCTCACCTTCTCAAAAGATGAGAGGCAGGGGGGAACCACACATCTCATTTGCTATGTGATCTAGTCCATGACTGTGAACAAAAACTGACCAGAAACTCCCCAAGGACGATGTAAAAATAAAGCTTCCATGACTGCCTAGGAACAGAAATAGCCTGTGTCCCTGTGGAGAGTCGGACCTTCAAAGGTCTGGGAAAACTGCAGGAGGAAGCCTGAGGAGAGCCCCATCCCAGGCTGTTCGTCTGTTGGGTACTAAGGAACCCCAGGCAAGTGAGGCTCTGAGAGGCAACCACAGCGGCATAGCTACTCATGATCCTCGGGACAGGTACAGCACTCACCCAGGGTTCGGATGGTGTTGCTGGGCCGGCTGCGTGGGCTGAAGCCATGGGCATTCATGGCTCTCACAGCAAACCGGTAGTTGGTGTCTGGATCAAGGCCTTTGATAACCATGGAGTCCATCTGCAGCCGCTCTTGGATTATGGTCCAGCTCTTGTCAAGATCTGGCCTTTAATGATTAAAAATAAGAAAAGCGACAATTCAGAAATACCACAGGGAAAAGAGGCTAGCTGGCCACCGGGAGCTAACACCATTTTCACACTGAGAGCAGTGCTCATAAATGTGAGTTAACATTTCCTTTCCGAAAGTGGTCCTGCTTTCAGACCATAACGTCACCAACTGTAAGCATCTGCCAGTAAAAACAAGTAGATCATCTTTAGGGCCAGCTATAAGCACTGCTTAGAGACCATCTACTTCTGCCTGCTTGGCCTTGACCGGGATGAAAAGACCCCACATGGGAGAGTTCATTGGCAAGAATTTCATTTTCCAGATGTTCCCTAAACAAGCCTCCCCCTTGGCAGTCTCATCCCTAGAGGTCAGGAGAGCAGAGATTCCATCTCTTTGCAATCTGTTCACGAGTAAACAAGTACAAGTTTTATAGGGTGACTGACGGCATGAATTGCCGTGGGAGCACCCGTGATGACTACGCTCACAGACATTCACAGTCTTTATAAACTACATCTGTGTAAATGTGCTGAACCTTCATATGTCCTTCTGAGGTCCTTGCTGAGAAGGCTGGTCTTCATTTAGACTTTATTTTTTATTTTTTATTTTTTTTTTGGTTTTTCGAGACAAGGTTTCTCTGTGTAGCTTTGCGCCTTTCCTGGAACTCACTTGGTAGCCCAGGCTGGCCTCGAACTCACAGAGATCCGCCTGGCTCTGCCTCCCGAGTGCTGGGATTAAAGGCGTGCACCACCACCGCCCAGCCATTTAGACTTTTAATCAATGAAACAGCATGCACAAAGCCAGCATAATCTCTGGAGTTTGATAGAACCAAGTTCCCATCAGAGCTCTGCTGCTTACTAGCTGATCCTTAATATATTTACGTCTCAGTTTTCCCATCTGTAAAATGTGAATAATACAGTGACCTAGATAAGGGTACTGCCATGAGGATGGCATGAAATACACCTTAGCATCCTCTCTGGCATCATGCTATAAATATGTGCCAGCCATTACTGATTGAATTTATTTACTTCTGGAGTTAAGAACACATAGTTGCTTGCTTACTGCTAACCCATGGGGTCAGTGAGCCCTTGAAACAGCCAGCATGAATTAAGATGTACTTTAAGTACAAAATGCACACAGCCTTTTTTTTAAAAAAATGAAAATTATCTCTTTTGTAAATATAAGAATTATTTTCTCTTCATATTGAAATGATAATATTTTGTTGTTGTTGTTTTTTTGTTTTTGTTTTTGTTTTTCGAGACAAGGTTTCTCTGTGTAGCTTTGCGCCTCTCCTGGAACTCACTTGGTAGCCCAGGCTGGCCTCGAACTCACAGAGATCCGCCTGGCTCTGCCTCCCGAGTGCTGGGATTAAAGGCGTACGCCACCACCGCCCGGCGAAATGATAATATTTTGGATATAGCAAATTAAAATGTTTTTATTAAAATTCATTTTACATGGGCTGCAGAGTTGGTTTGGTAGTTAAGAGCACTTGTTCTTGCAAATGGCCTGGGTTTGATTCCCATGTCCAGGTCACAGCGCAAAACCACCTGTATGTAATTCCAGTCCCAGGGGATGTCAGGCACACAAATGGTACACACATGTGCATGTGGGCAAAACATTCATACACATAAAATAATAAAATAAATACGTCTTAATTTTTTTTTTAAATTTAGTCTCTTTTTATCTCCATGATGCCACAATTAAAACATAAACATCATATAGGGCTGTGCCACATCTGTTTTGGACAGTGTAGCTCTATTTGGATGTTCTAGCTGGAGGGGAGGAAGAGCATTGTAGGCAGGAAGAAAGGCAAAGTGAAAGCTGGGAAAGACAGTGCCTAGCTGGAGGCCTAACTGGAGGGTTTGTGTTAATGGCTGCCAATCAAAGTACCCAACATTGTCCTGATGCCTTCACTCACTCACTCACCTACAACTACCCTCTGCAGTAGGCACTAACGCTAACATTGCCATCTTTTGTTTCTGTTTATAATATAGAAGAGAAACTGAAGCTCTGAAACGGCAAGGAACTTGACAAAGTCACGGCTGAGAACTGCTGAGGCCACTTTGGGTTGAAGAGAGGAGGTCAGATTCAAATCCTTGATGCTGGATTAAAAACCGTGGTGATGGTGGGCCGAGAGCAATCATTAGACCTTCAGGCGTTAGACCTCCCTGGCCCTCTCTGGTGTTAAATGCCCCCTACTCACAGGTATTTGAGGAGTAGCCAGAAATAAAACATGTTGGTGCTTGCTATTTGTGAAGAAGATATCAGGAAATGCCTCAGAGATGAAGAGCACTGGCTGCTCTTCCAGAGGACCCGGGTTCAAGTCCTAGCGCCCACATGGCGGCTCACAACTGTCTGTCACTCCAGTTCCAGGGGATCTGACACCTTCACACAGACATATGGGCACCAAAACACAAGTGCACATAAAAATAAATAAATTAAAAAAAAAAAAGAAGTAAAAAGAGAAGTCTGGATGGACTCCGTTTCTTAAATATGTGTTTGCCTAGTTTTCCACCAGTGAGATTTACTAAAAGTCCAGGAAACAGAGACTTCCTCAGGCTTACCCCATGAAGTGGCTATGAGCTGCAGCTCCTGACAGTGTCTGGTCTGGGGACAAAGAAAAAAAAAATCACAGGACACCTACTAGGTAGAAGAAGCAGGGTTCAGTTCTTCCCTGTCTTGTCCTAAAGGTGGAATTCTTCTCTCTAAGAAGATTTTTATCATCAAAGAGAAAAGCTGAATGGGTAAAGGAAACACATTTGCAAATTCACATTAGCACAGAATCCCTTCACAGAGGAAAGCCACTGGAGACACCAAAAAGTGAAGTCAGGAGAGATGTGGGCTTTAGATAAAACTCTCCTATTATTTGCTAAGCTTCCCTTGTGCTATTTCCAGCGGAAAGAACTCTAATCTCTTCTCTGGGTGTGCTGTTGTTTACCCAGAGCTACTTGCAAATATCTGCAGCCATCTTCATCTTCATGCAAGAGTTACAGGGGGAGGGGAGGGAGGAAGAATTTTATATCCGTTGTTCATTCCATGTACAAAAAAGAAAAAACCCTATTCCCAACAAAAATGGTGGAAATCATTAACATTTCATTGGATAATATATAGCCGGTGGAGATTGAATAACAGCTCAAAACCTTTAACACTTCGCCTCTGGCTTTGTACTGGGCTTTCCACTTCATTGTTTCCAGAGTCTCTTGAGGTACAAAGTACAAAGGTGAAGTGGAGAGAGATAGCCTGGCAGGGTTATTGTCTTCAACCATCCCCAACAATAGCTTCATCTTCTTCCACCGGAGGGAATTTCATCCTAACTACAAGGTTGGCAGTCAAGTCACCATAGCAACACCATCCTGGCACTTTCCCCGACAACGAAAAGGCCTGAGAAGGAGAAGTTGACTGAGAAGTTGTGCTGCCATTCTGGGGCAGAGGGCCAGCCATCAGCAGGGCTCAGCTCACACTTCCAGCGCTTTCTGAGAAGTGGCATGGGGCAAGGTCCAGAGGGGCGAGGCCAGGAGATCCATGGCTTACATTTGGAGTGATGGAGCAAGGATGTGTGGGTAGGGCACACAAGAGTCAGCAATGGCTACTCAAGGAGCCTGTTCAAGCAATCAGGACATACTCACACAGTGGTTCACTTCAGTGGGAAGAATTGCTTACCACTAGCAATGTGAGGATCTGGTCTGATAAGTGTTTGAGGATTCTCAGAAATTAAAAGCAAGATTTCGTATTTGAGCCCTTATTTTACTTTTCTAAGTAAACTTGAATAAGCTTCAATCATATTCTCAAAGATAATGATGATCCCCAAAGCTTATGAGCCAGATCTACCATTCTACCTTTGTAAACATGGAAAGAGTATAATTAACCTCAAGATGCAGAACCATATTTCCCTCTTACTTCTTTCCTTGGAATATTTTCATCACCTTTCCCATTGCCAATCAAAATCTTAGTGACCAATCATTTTCTTGACATCATGAAATTCTGCAGGTGGCTGCCTTGGCAGGGTCCATCACAGGAGTTATATTCTGGGAGGCTTCTAGGGGAGTATAAAGACAGTCCACCTCGGGGAGCTAATAATGTAATTGGGGGAACAGTGCAGGACAGAACCTCGAAGAACCAGCAAGAACTCAGAGCAAAAAAAAAAGCATATTTTAAGAATTGTACTTGAAATTTTATTTTACTTTATTTGTGTGTGTGGTTGTGTGTCCCACCTATATGTAAGTGTCAGGGAGGCTAGGAAAGGGCATCAGATCTCCTGGAGTCAGAGTTACAGGTGATTGTGAGCTGCCTGATGTGAGTGCTGGGAACTAAACAGTAAGCTCTCTCACTGGCTGTACCATCTCCCGGGGCCCCAAGAACTGTATCTAAACAGTTCAATATAAACTCTTGAGGGAAACCCATGAGAACCAAGAGGAACTTAAATTAAATTACAAGGCCGGGTGGTGGTGGCGCATGCCTTTAATCCCAGCACTCAGGAGGCAGAGCGAGGTGGATCTTTGTGAGTTCGAGGCCAGCCTGGTCTACAGAGTGAGATCCAGAACAGGCACCAAAACTACACAGAGAAACCCTGTCTTGAAAAAATAAAAAAAAAAATTAAATTACAAAAGTGTTTGGATTTGAACAAGTTCAGGGAAATGGAGAATCCTTGTGTGGAGGAGAAATCCAAATAACATCATGTGTGATGTAACATGTTAAGCACTAAGTACACGTGGCTAAGTGGGATTACCAAAGAATAAATAAGTCCCTGATATGAGTTTAATCTATACAAAAGATGGGTACAATGCAGGATAACATTAACTATAAATAGGTAAGCAAGCCTATGGCATCTTTTTTCATACAGAATCAAGGTTTTCTGCATTTGTTCCTACCAACTGAGCACCTGATCATCAAAAGGACATTAAGTTTATCCCAGAACTCACTGGTGATTTATTCATGTTTGTTTGTTTGTTTGTTTGTTTAAGAAAATGCCCCGTCTGGAGCCCAGGCTCCCCTTGAATGTTGATCCACCTGCCTTAGCCTCCAGAATGTGGGAATTAGAGGCATATGCCACCACATCTGACTTCATTTTGGGACTTTTGTGTTTATTATAATTATTAATATTATAGAGAGCAGAGAAACATTAAGTTTAAAAATGAGGGGCAATTACATTGTTTTTTTTAAGGATTTGATAAAGCTGAAATCTAAATAATTATTTTTGAAATGGGAAGAAGGAAGATTTGGGAAATTGTAAAATTTGAGAAGGGTTCTTCACTCAGCATTGCAAATGACTTTAACCTTTTGGTTTTCTTGAAGAAACTACTAGTACAGATGAGATCTCTGAGATACAGAAGAATTTCAAGACAGCAATCCAGTCAGGGGACCCACATTCAAAGGAACTACCATAGCTTTGCATTAACAATGTGGTTAATTGATGCACATTTACCAGATTTATCTTTTAGAAGATTGTTCAAGGTATTAGCATCATGTTAAAATATGAGTCCTAATTTGAATTGACTTTTAAAAATCAGGATCTCACCAAAAATCTCAATGCTATTCAGTGAAGACTTCTAAGAAAGCAAATGGGTGAATGTGGTTGTTAACTTCTATTATGACCCTGACAGAATTTTGAATTACCTAAGAGGTATTGTCTGTGAGTATATTTCTAGAGAGGTGTAGCTGAGGTCAAAAGGGCCACTATGAATGGAGATGGCACCATTCCCTAGGCTAAAGTCCCAGATTAACTAAAAAGGAAGTAAATGGAGCAACAACATTCATCTCCCTGTGCTTGCTGCCTGTGGATGCCATGGGACCGTCTGCCTCAAGTTCCTGTCACCATAGCTAGAGCGGCTATCATGCCCATGCCTTCCATCCCATGATGGACGATACCCTCAAACTGTGAGACACAATACATTTCCTTCCCTTAGGAGGTTCTGAGTGCTGTTTTTCAACAGAATTGAGAAAATTAGCTAATACGTTGAGTGTGTCCATATAAACGAACGTATGCCCAAGAGATGCAGGTGCTTGTGTATTAGTGCAAGCACCCACACACGTGCACATGAGTGTGCACACCCACCCACCCCCTACACACACACACACACACACACACACACACACACACACACACACACTTCTTCAAGGATCTTTGCAGGATGGAATCATACCAACACAACGTAAAATTGGACTGCAAATACCTTGGAAAGGTCTTGTGAGAAAAAGAGAAAAAGATAATCAAAATTTTAGATGTTCTGCCTGTAAATAAATATATTGAAAATACTAAGTGATGGTTATTTTAATAGGTTTCTAAATTATTAGCTTGCCTGGAACACCCACGTGTCTCAGAGAAGTTCAGATGGGTAGATGGGCAAAAGAGGATGTGGGAGGTGGTTTCTGAGACCATCCAAGTGGTTAAGAAGAAGACAAAGTAGGTGGTGGCCGGAGGGATCCTCGGGGGTATAAAGAAGGAATAATTTTACATGGCCAAGTTAAAAAACATTAACAAAGATCTTAGTAGCTGGAATTCAAAAGAAGAAAGAGTCATATTTAAAACAAGCCAAAGAATTTTAAGAAATACAGATATTTGTTTGGGACACAGACTGTCTGTACTGGCTAGATTTATGTCAACTTGACACAAGCTGGTACCATCAGGACTCAGTTGAGAGGGGAGCCTCAAATGAGAACACGTCCTCATAAGACCAGGCAGTGGGCAAGCCTTTAGGGCATTTTCTTAATTAGTGATTGATGGAGGAGGACCCAGTTCATTGTGGGTGGTGCCATGCCTGGGCTGGTGGTCCTGGGTTCTATAAGAAAGCAGGCTGAGCAAGTCATGAGGAGCAAGCCAGTAAGCAGCACCCTTTCCATGACCTCTACATCAGCTCCTGCCTCCAGGTTCCTGCCCTGCTTGAGTTCCTGTTCTGACTTCCTTTGATGATGGGCTGTTATATGGAACTGTGAGCAAACTAAACTATTTCCTCCCCAAGTTGCTTTGGTCATGGTGTTTCATCACAGCAATAGTAACCCTAGCCAAGACACCCTCCATAAGATGTGTGACAGAATTCAAAATTATCTCAGTGTATAGAAATGCAAAGGTAAAACCAACTCAAGCGAAATTTAAGAGGACACCAACAATAATCTCATGTTAGTTTCTTAAGCAAGTCAATTCAATAGACTTAAGGGGGAAACTGCAGAGTGAAAACCTACAGCAGGAAAGGCACTAATCTGGACTTTCAAAGTGGTCACTATGAACTCTGAGGGTCATCTGCTATGGAAAAGGACCACTGCTTCCAGCAGGAAGTGGTTTATTTTATGTTTATTACTTTTCAGTCTTTGACCACTAGAGGCAGAGTTCAAAGGGTGGGTACTGCTTGGCTTAAATGCACAGGATGTAATGAGCATAGGCAACAAGAGACTGTATCCTGTGATGATGGTGTAAACACTTCTGGGTTTTCCATGTGGGAATGGGATGTCCAAAGGCTTCTTACAGACATCAATGGCAGTCCATTCGAAGGAAAACCTTTTTGGTGTCAATTAGGAACGGTTAGGAATAAAGGTGTATGCCTTGGGAGGGATGGCCTCGGCAGCAACGGCTGTACAGAAGCAGAGGAATGTGGCCATCAGTCATGGAAGCTGAAGTGGTTAAGTGACTTCCAGAACAGGGTAGGCAGCTGGACTTACTTTACTGCCTCTGACCTCAGTCTATATTGATTCAGAGCAATGCTTTTTCCATGACCCACAGAAAAATATGCACTGGGTACTGTGACCCTATAAACAACAACAACAACAAAAACAACAACAACAACAACACACACACACACACATACACACACACACACAACTGAAACATGTTTCACAAACCCTGTATATGCTCTATGTGACATCCTCTCATATTTTCTTTCCTATTCTTTTGTGTCCTCCTTTTGAAAAGTGGTCGGTCAGGATCTCCCCAGTTAGTTCAAATACCTTCAAATCCATCATCTCTTACAGTTTGAAAACTGGTGTCCTTGAAGCTGAGGTGAAGGTGAAGCTTACACATCTTACAGATGTGAACGAGGAAACTAACTCAAGGTGGTTACATCACAGGAGGAAAACGTTTTTTGAGAGTAGAATTTGTTGGAGCAGAAAGCCACCCTCCAGGGGACATGGTAACACATGTGCAATGGCCTGGAGAGTGGAGACTGCCCTCTGGCTGGAGAGATGGAGTGGACCAAGTGCATAGTGCTACCAGATAATGTGTGGCCTCTTTCAAACCTGTGATGATTCCCCGATTTAACATTTAACATTTGCTGAAGGATGTTGGATTCACTAATAGCTTAAGAGTATCTCCGGCTTCTGGTTTATTCTTCATGAGCAACAGCTCACGTGCTGGTGTCATGGGTGTTTCTGACATCTCCTGGTGCCTGGAACCCAATGCTGCTGGTACATTGATCATCATCTTCCGATATAGTTTCTTTAAATTTTCTGTCTTTTCTTCTAGGCTGCAAGCTCACGGATCATTGGGACTTTGTACTGTTTGTCTCGATGTTCCTTGAGAAGTCAGCATGGTCTTTCAAAAATGCAAATACTGAAATCACTTTCCTCCTTAAAACTTTCTGTGGTCCCTTTTCCCCTTCAGGATAAAAAGCGAACTCTCTCTTAATGCCTTTCTTGTTCTGACCCACGCTTACTCCCCTCTCACCACGCATAGCTCCGGGCTTTCTAAGCAATTCCGAGAACATTTTCGTCTTGCCTCCAAGCCATTGCTTAGTGGCTTCCTCTAGCCTAAGTCTTTCATATTGCTTCCTCCCTCCGCTTCTGAAGTTATCTCTGCTGTGTCCTTCCTAGCTACTGGAAGAAGCCTGCCCAGACGCCTTCAAAACTGGGTCACCCACAAACAGGTGCAACTTTGATGTGTCAATTAAAACTTTCAAAATTAAATATAAGTTCAGGTGCCGAGCACACATTCCCCAAAGCCTGTGTCTCTACCCCTGCCATGTCACTCACCATTCTGGACTATGCTCGTCTACATCCCTCACGACGCTGTCCAAAAGCTTGGGTCACAGCTCAGTCACTGCTAAATCTCTTGCCCATGATTTGTACACTTACATTAACAACACAAGCTTGTATGAATAGATGTTTCCACATTAGACTCTTAACAGGGGTTAAAGAAATTAATGCTTGAGGAAATTAAAGTATGTCAGGAATAACAGGATACTCTAAGCAATGGTTAAGAAAATTCAGATGTCAACCTTTATGGGAACACATTGCTGAGGTCCTAAAGTCCACAGCTGCTTTCCTATGACAGTGGTATATGCGAGTAGTTGAGACAGACCTCGTATTGCTGGTGGAGCAAAAACCCTATCTGGTCCCTCAAGAAAAGGCTTGCCCTGGCCTATAATTGAAATCTTCAACCTTTTTATGCCACTGTGACTATCTGACAAAACCCATGTACCCTTTCTGTGAATGGTGTTATGCACATACATTTAAACGTAAGACTGCAATCAGTATGTTGACAGTAATAAACTAAGTAATAAGTATGGTATTTTCATATGTGCTCAGTAATAAGTATGGTATCTTCATATGTTAAGTAAGAGAACCCAGTAATAAATTTCAGTCACTGTAATAATTTTAGTGTAGTAATAAACAGAGCTGCTATTTTGAGATACGTGCAACAATTGTAATGAGATAAGGAAAGACCAGTCCAATGGTGACGAAAGTCCTGGGAACTGCTTGTGCCACTGGGGTTTGGAATCATCACTGATTTATGAAGACAGTGCTGAGTTTCACTTGCCGAAAGGGAGAATATAGTTATCTTCCAGCCAAGTACAGAGACCCCTTGAATTCTATCTAAGGGGCCCTTTGGAGCCCTGCAGACCGCAAGAGAAGCACTGGGCTCTGAGGGAAGCGATGCAATCCCATCGATCAGTTGGGGTTGACAGGACAGGACAGGAGTGAGAGAAAGCCCCATGCACTCAATGGGGCTTCCACCGTCAGTCTTAGAGGCTAGTTTTGTGCAAATTTTGCTCCCCCCCCCCAAAAAAAATTGAACTGTGGTGTGAAGTCCATTAACTCATCACATTAAAAAAAAAATCTGTTTGACCTTCAGCTCTCTGGCTGTTCTTTATTTACATATTGGTCTAAAGTAATCAAATGACGAACAGATGGGTGGAGTGGGGCAATGATGAACTTGACTGGCAGTTTGGTCTAGGTGGGCCAGAGGAGAGCATGCTTTTTCATTTACAGTTTACAAATGGCTCCCAAAGCTGCTACATCAGAATTCAATTTATATCAACTCCCGCCACCCCAACCTGGATTTCACTAGGAACCATCACAGAAGGGAAAATTAAAGTTTGAAGGGATGTGTCTATATTACCTGGGGTCTGATTTCTGCAAAAACATTTAGCCCCTTCATCTAAGCCTGAGGCCTTAATGGCTAACAGAATTTCTAGGACCTTGTGCCAGTCTGCAAGGTGCTTCTGAGATTTTCAGTCTTGAAAGTAAAGTAATAAAAAGGAATTCTTGCTTTCACAAGGCTATCATTTGTTAACTTGGAGTCTCAGCTGACATCCGAGCCAGGCAGCCTTCTTATTGCTAATTATGGCCCTTTTGTCAAGGAGGGCTTATACGAGGGCACCCTAACGTCCTAACTACTTTCTCCAAGGGGTGGGGGGCAGCATTTTCACTGTTTTCCATTCTCTCTAAATTGATTGCATTAGCATAGTTCTTTAGGGCTGGGTATGTAGTTCAGAAACAGGGATTTACTCAGCTGGTAAGAACAACAAAATAACAGAGAACAACAGAATTCTCAAATGTTTTCAATACTAACATTTGAGGGCTAGAGAAACCAACACAGGGCCCCATTCCTCTTAAATATTGCAGTCTTTCCTCCGGTTATTGCTGTAAATTCTAGGCATGAGTAAAGTTCTGAGAGGAAAACTGGTGATTCACCTATTTATGAAGACGGCTAAATCTCAGGTTTGACTCCACCGGGGACGAAGCTGCGGTCAGAGCCTTCAGGTGAGTCGCAAATACTGAGACGATGTGAAGCTTCACCATACACTGAACTGACAGCCTTATTTGATTTTTTCATTTAGTGTTTGCATGCACGCGTGCATGTATGTGTGTGTGTGCATGCATGTATGTGTGTATGTGCATGCATGTATGTGTGTGTGCATATGTGTGTATGCACACACACATACATGCACACACACACACACACACACACACACACACACACACACACACACACGAGCATGCTCTCATGGCAGCCCACATGTGGAGTCAGGATAACTTGCTGGAGTCAGTCCTCTCCTTCTGTCACGTGGGTTCTAGATTCAGGGTCGGCTGCAAGCTCCTGTGTCCCCTGAGCCGTCTCACAGGCTCCTTCTAACCATTGTGTGGTTAGAAAACAACAGCGTTAGATATCCTCCAGTGGTGGCTGGACAGTGACAGTAGGCCAGAGGGGATGGCCGTGGGTAGGGTGAGCATACGCAGATACAACCTGGGTCTTTCTGGCTCTTATGCCTGCAGCTGGTGAGGTAGGATGTTGGCTACCATAGTGGCATCTGATACTAGTGACAAAAGGTTCCTTTAACCACATTTCTCTAGTGCTTTTTACATTAGCTCCTTCAAGTCAAATGGCTGGTAATGTAATCAGTTCTAAGTGGCTCAGGGTGAAAACCTAAAACGTCCTCTGTGGACCTTGCTTCTAAGTGTTAAGAGACATCTTTTGTCTTTTCCTCCTCCGATCATCTGTATTTTCTGGCTAAAGAAAGTCAAACTCACAAGGTTACCCAGCTTGCTCCGGGTTACAGCTAGTGTTTCAACCCAATGGCTACCAGTGTTCAAATCTTCCCTGGGACCATACGACATGTAATATTTCTGGAAGAGTCAAGGTTCAAGAAAAGGTTCCATTACTCTTAGTGACACACTCTTATGGTTCCCCTCTCTATGTCTCAGAGTCTCCACTCTCATTATGGCCTTGAAGTAAATTCTTTATACCCAAATCCTTGTCTCAAGCTATGCTTTGGGGGAACTGTAAACTCTGAGAGGTGTTGAAGGCTCAGGAGGGAAGAGCCATGTCTAGGCCACATGGTGACAGGAGAGCTAAGGGACCCAACTTTCTCTCCTGGATCTTCTGGTTCTGAAGACAAATATTTTCATTTTCCACTTCCAGTGTGCATGCAAGACTAGGAAATTGCTATTTCCACCTTTTATCAACACATCAGACACAGATTGAGTTGGAAAAATATATGTTTGAGTGCAAAACTAACAGTAAATGAGAGCTACCACCCTGCTGGGGATTACACAGATGATCTGCTAGGCGATGATAAAAAATTTGCATTTCTCAAAGTTTAAAGGAATGCATTTTGTTCTGTTGGTGCTGTCTAATTTACTTGTGGAATTAAACCATGTGTTAAACTCCCCCATGGGCTATTTAGATGAGAAAACTGGAGTCTGAGAACTCCAACTGTTGCTCAGTTATCTTGCATTAGAACCAGGATCAGAGTCGTTTCTATTCCAGGCACACACCAGGCTTTGCCCACCAGGTATGTTGAGAGGCAGGATTATGTGCTACCCTCAGGGAGGAGCCTTGGTCTGATCTTTACCATAGTGTCCCTCCTCCTCCCTCCTCTTTCCTCCTCCCTTCTTCCTTCTCCCCTTTCATTCCCTTTTTCCTCCTTCTTCTCTTCCTTCCTTATTCACTCCCTCTTTTCCTTCTTTCCTTCCAGGTTTTCCTATCATCCATTTGCCACTTCGCAAGGGTTGTTATACAGTTCCCCTTTGAGGATTACCCTCTCTTGAACACTTAGCCTATACACTCCAGGCCTGAAACCCCTCGCCTATGGTTGCATTCAGAGCTTACAATATGGCCGGTGCTTGATTAGTCTATAAATTCTCTCCACTCTGGTCACTGTGATGAGCTAGGAAAATGGAAAAGGACCTGGCTAACCAGAAAGCACATCAAAATTCTGCTGGGTCCAAGAAGAAATCCATACTCTCTTGCTAAGCTTGACGACCACAATACTTAAGGGTGTGGGAAAGCCTGCTGAGAAATGAATCAATGAAGCAGAGAGATGGATGGACACAGACTGCCGAGGTGGCAAGAATCTAGTGCTCACTGAATTCAGACTTGCAACTGGACTTGACAGTCACAGAAGCCGATACGTTATTGCTTCAATCTTTTCAAGTTTCTGTCACTTAGAATTCAGCAAGCCCCATCTGAAGACACAAATGTCTGTTTCCCACAGCCCAGGAATAAACTGGGAGGTCAGGACAAAAAAAAACAACTCATCAGATCTTGACAGGACCCTTTGCCCCAGGTTCAGAAAGCCCGAGGAATAAGGTCTTTCCGAGTCTCTTTCTGAATCCACAACATCCAGGCCTCAGAGGAGGCTCCTCATCTTTAATCGAGGGCAGACTGATGCCATTCACCCAGCTTCCACCCAGAGTCAAATGGAGACGCAAATTCAGGCCGAAGACCTTGCATTGGGAATTCCTTTTGTTCACTTTTTCTTCTTTAAAGAAAGAAATAAATAAAGTTGTGCAGCAAGCAGCATTGGCAATCACGAGTTCTATATGAATGTCTGCAGTCCATCAAACTGAATAACAAAAACTTAAGATGTAGATAGGAGAGAAGAAAGTTGAACTCAAACTCAGAAACTCGTCCCAAGGTAATTTGGATCTGGAAGGCACAGTACATGGTGTTTGTATGTAAAGAGTTCTTCCCTCTCCCTCTGAGAAAAACCATCAAATATTTACTTCAAATACAATGCTTTAAAGTCAGAAGGGCAAGTTTCAAGCCCGAAATATGGGCCAGCTTGTTGGTAGCAGGGCATACAGAACCTCCAGAGCTCAGAACAGTGGCTACAAAAGAAACGAGGTTGCGGGGAGAGTGTCATCAATGACTACTCATCAAAGATATTCAGGGATATATGTTGATCCACTTGCGAACATGGCCTGCTAAGACTTTGTACCACCTTCAACACACATTGGCTGGAGTTAAGTGATGATCTATGCCCTGCATAGCATCATATGGGGAGTAGCTGCGGTCTCTGTGGTTTGACCTGTGACTTACCTAATGAACTCCACAGAGTAGGACTGAATTGGGGCACTTCCTTCATTCTCTCCAGGTTTCCAAGAGAGGGCCACTTCAGAATCAGAAACCACAAGGACATGTGGCTGGTAGGGTGCTTCAGGGGGCAGGCAGGAATCTAGGCAGGACGACAAATACAGCTAGACTTGGCTGGTGGTCTCCGCCAATGGAGAGGTTGGATACATCAAAAACAGGTGTACATTCTACTACTGTACCTATTTATTCGGTATGGCCTCAAAACCCAAGCCAAATAATAAAAAAAACACAGATGCTTTTACTATATAACATACACTCACTGAATTCCTGTCTTCATGTCTCCTCCCAGAACCTCTGGCTGGCAAATAACTCAGTTGGCTCCACTGTCCCTGGGACACATGATGTGTACCCGAGAATCTTCTGCCATCATCATTGATCTGTCTCCATGTTGTAATTGGTACTTACCCTCAAGGAAATTCAATACCTATCGTTACTGCCACTTATTTTCCAACACTTCAACAAGTGTGTGTGTGTGTGTGTGTGTGTGTGTGTGTGTGTGTGTGTGTGTGCTTTGTATATGTACTGACAACTAGTGGTAGGACATGTGGGGTATGCCCTCATATGTAAAAAGCATCCCATCACCTGGTATGTGCTACTGTCTACATGTCCGGACTTACATACCTTCAAGTTTTATGCATACTATTGTTTAGGCTTGGAGGACTTTTCCACCACTTTAAGCACTTCTTGTAATACAGCGTGGAGATAGATTAATGTCACTTCCCGACAGAGAGCTCAGTGTGAACAGCATCTGCAGTGGACCCAGCATTGTATTCCATTGTCTGTACCACATGGATGAACATTTGCTGGGTCTTTCTCCTCTCTCTTCTTCCTGTCTTGATCCTACTCACCTGTTAGTCTCACTCTCTATTTTTTCAGTGAGTTCTTCCTGCATCCCTATGTGGTACATTCTTCCTGCATCTCTATGTGGTACATTATTCCTGCATCCCCATGTGGTACATCCCTGCAGCTTGTGGGTACCACATTCAGCAATCTGTTACTATATGCTAATCAGCCAATGTCTTGCCTGATCCTGCTGAGGTCTGAGAGAGCAGAGGCATGCTTACTGTGGTCACCACTGGTCTCTCAGAGCCCAAGACAGTATCTGGCATGTGCTGTTGGCTGAATGAATGCATAAGTAAATGGAAGCCCCTTCCCATTATTAATGGATTTGAGCCTATTTTTACCTTGAGACAAAGTGGTCACATGCCGAGGAAAGCTAAGTCTCCCTTTGCCAGTCTGGCTGTAAGCAGCTATGCTCACTCGGTATTCAGTGCCTGGCTTCAAATCTCCAATCACTTCCTCCTGTCAGTAATCAAACAAGAAAAGTACCAAAAGTTAGAAGTTCTACTTGAACAATCTAGACCAGTGGTTCCCAATCTGTGGGTTTGCAACCCTCTCGGGGATCACAAATCAGATACCCTGCATATCAGGTATTTACATTATGATTCACAACAGGATCCAAATTATGGTTATGAAGTATCAACAAAATAGTTTTATGGTTGGGGTCACCACTACATGAGGAACTGTATTAAAGGGTCACAGCATAAGGAAGGTTGAGAACTATGGTTGATATATTGTGTACCCCAATAAACTTATCTGGGGGTCAGAGAACAGAACAGCCATAATATTAAACATAGAGGTTAGGCAGTGTTAGCACATGTCTTTAATCCTAGCATTCCAGAGGCAGAGATCCATCTGGATCTCTGTGAGTTCAAAGCCACATTGGAAACAGCCAGGCATGGTGACTCATGCCTTTAATCTCAGGAAGTGATGGCAGGAAGCAGAAAGGTATATAAGGTGTGGGGACCAGGAACTAGCCTGGTTAAGCTTTTAGGCTTTTGAGCAGCAGCAGTTCAGCTGAGACCCATTCAGATTAGGACACAGAGGCTTCCAGTTTGAGGAAACGGGATCAGCTGAGGGATTGGCGAGGTGAGGAAGCTGTGGCTTGTTCTGCTTCTCTGATCTTCCAGCATTCACCCCAATACCTGGCTTCAGGTTTGATTTTATTAATAAGACCTTCTAAGATTCATGCTACAGAGAACCACTGATCTAGACAGTTTCTATAAGGTTTATATCTTGAGATCTCTGGAAACTTGCTTGGGACAGAGGCTGTTTGCTCTATTAGGTTTCGGCCCAGTTACAAAATTTGCAAAACATCACAACATATTTCTCAAATCTGGAGGGTTAGTCTTCATTACAATCTACACTGCACCACAGAGCTGGAGCTTGTTCACTCCTCAAATGCTGCTCAAAGGCTGCTGCAACTCTACAGGAATCTTCCAGGGATACCTCTGTGTCTTTCTTTCCATCTGCAAGCTGCAATGTTGAGGGGCCAGCCCCATGGCAAATATGAGTTTTGATCTGTACCCAGAGAATAAGGGATGGAAATTTGGCACTCAAATTTTAAAGTGATGGACTCATCAAGAAAGCTCTCCTAAGGTAAATTTTGGGCTTGATTCCCAAAGTGTCTGATTCAGGGGTCTGCATGAGGAATGGCCCAAGAATTTGTTGCATTTCTGACAAGTTCCCAGATGATGCTGATAGTGTTGCTGATGCTGGCTGCTTCCTGCTCCCTAAGACCTGCTAGAACTAATGATAGCTGCATGTGTGAACTCCCTGGCAGAACCACACTAAGTGGAAATCCCTAGCTGAAGAAGATTTGCTCCTTCAGCTTCAGGAAAAGAGGCTGGTCCCCAACAGCAGGGCTAAGTGGGAGGTGCAGCTGTCTTTATCAGAGAGAAACCGTAATATAGTGCAGTGCAAAGTGTTCCAGCTTGGAGCCAACCTGTTCTGGTGTTGAATCCTGATTCTTCCACCCTTTCCTATCTGTGCCGGTCACACCAAACCTCCTGAGTCTCGGCTTTTTTTTTTTCAGTAGTGGACACGTAGCGACCAGACCATAGCATTAAGGATATTTTGTATACCATACTGTAGTTGGTATAGAGGTCATGCTCAAGAAGTAGGTTGTGATACCCACTGTCCAGGGTCTGTGATGACTCTCCTCTGCTTGCTTAGGTTCATCATCCACTTCAGGATTCCAACTCTTCCCTTCACATCTTTCTGGACCTGGTGATCACACCCACTGAATATTTTGCCACTAATTTGGCCCTTATATACACATAGTTTGAACATTTCTAATCCAAAATAACAAAATCCAAAGTTTTTCCAACACCAATATGGTATCAGAAGTCAAAAATTATACGTGTGACAAGAGTACTGGTGAACTAAGAAAATTGCATGAAATTATTTTCAAAACATGTGATAAAGTATACATGAGACGTAAGTGATTAGTGTGTGTAGTTGGGTGCTATATGAATCTTACCTCCTCTCTCTCTCTCTCTCTCTCTCTCTCTCTCTCTCTCTCTCTCTCTCTCACACACACACACACACACACACACACACACACACACACACACACACACACGGTTCCGAAAATAGTTTAAATGTGAAATTCTGATGAAGCATTTGAACAAGGAACAATCAACTTGCACTGCAAACTGTTCCCATTTCTCAAGCAAGGTTGAAAACCGTTGAGCTATTTGAGAGCTGGGATCACATCTTATTTTTATTCACAACATCGTTAGATACTTAAACGTTCATTGCCATTTAAGGAAAGTTAGGAGGTTAAAAAATGCTTCAAAGCATTCAACTATCAGTTATGAACACTTAAAACACCAATTGTAATCCCTGACTACACATACCTAACTAAATCTCAATTAATTCTCTTTCTACTAGAAAAAAAAATTAACTAAAATCACTCACTGTCCTCCTCTCAATTTCCAAGCCAGAAATTCTTGATGCTTACATATCCATTCTCCTCCGTCCCCACTACCCAATCAGTTATCAGTTATCAGTGTAGTTGATGACACTGTCTTCACACTACTGGAATCTGTCTATGTTTTCTTATCCCAATAGTCGTTTAAGTCTAAGCCCATATAATTAAGACAATGGGCTGATTCTGATTACCACACATACTGACTGTACTCCAGTTTGGACCCCACCCATGCTGCTAGGCTAAAGTTACCCTCCGAAGTCTCAAATCAGTTCCTATCACTTTACCCTTTAAAAACTCCCTTAAAACAGCCTATGTGTGTCCCCCTGGTTCATCCTTCTAACATCATCCATACCATTGCCCCTTCTTGCATTCTCCATTCCAGTCACACCTAAGAACTTGGCAAGGATCACAGTTATGCCATTCAATTCCTTGCCTCTGGGCCTTTGAACCTGCTGTTCCTCCCCATAAAATGTCCTTCTCCCTACTCTTGCCTGGCTCACCCTGCCCATCCTTCATGACTCAACTGAGACATTACCTCATTTCTCTCCCCCGTCCCCCAGTCTGGTTAGATGCCCCTCCTCTATGTTTCCCTGGTGTCCTTGGTGGGCCTCCATCTTAACACTGCTCACCTTGTATTGTAATTGCCTGTTATCTGTCACCTTCTCCCCACCCAGGTGAGGACGGGATGCAACTTTCTATTTCCCTGGTACCACAGAGCTGAGCATAGCATCGCCAGACATGCTTCCAGGGCTCATGTGGGGCTTTTGATGAATGAATGAGTGAACTGTAGTGAAATGAAAGAAAGAAATCAAGAGCCAAGATGTCCCAGAGAAGCAGATTACCTCATCAAGAAAAGAGCTTCAACTACTGACCCCTCCATCGTGATCAATAGCGCCTTCTATGGCTTGAATGCATCCCCCTCAAGTTCACGTTCCTCATCTAATAAAGACTCAGATCCTCAGTACATCAGTGCTAGAGACTGAGCAAAGTCCTAGGTGATTAGATCATGAGGACAGAGCCCCCAAGAAGGGATTCATTCCATTGCTTAGTGTGGGAGTAGGATAGTTATTGAAGGAACTGGCTCTTGAGAGTGGAAACAGGAGGCTCAGAAATCCAAGGTCATCCCCGACTACAGAGGTAGTTTATTTGAGGCCAATCTGGGCTACAGCTACCCTGTCTCAAAAATAGACAGACAGATAGATAGATAGATAGATAGATAGATAGATAGATAGATAGATAGACAGATAGATAGATAGATAGACAGACAGACAGACAGACAGATAGATAGATAGATGATAGATACATAGATAGATAGATAGATAGATAGATAGATAGATAGATAGATAGACAGACAGATATATAGACAGACAGATAGATGTTGAAAAGTATAAATAGAAGTGAGCTGACCCCCTCTCACTCTCCCGTGTTCCGGGCTCCTTCATCTTCCACAATGGGATGCAGCAGCAGAAGGCCCTCACCAGATACTGAACAGTGTGGCTGTGATGCTCTTGGACATCCAGCACTCAGAAACATGAGCCAAATAAATTCTCCTCTTTATAAATTACCCATGATGCTCTGTTGTAGCAGCACAAAACAAGCAAAGACAGCACCCCGGCTCCAGGCTCTGCAGTCCTGAGTGTCCTCTGCCCACCACCATGCAAGTCCTCAGACCTGCCCCCGTTCTCCATTTCTATCTCAGAGTCCTTGGTCTTGTCCAGGCCACTGCTACAGCAGTCCAGAGAGTGTCTGTTTCTAGTCTTCCCCTTTGTGTGCTCTCTCCGCCCCCTCTCCCTCCTACACACACCTTCACAAAGAATTTCTGCTGAACTTGAGGCCTCTGTCCATAGTGCCCCTCCTTCTCCGCTTCCTAGAATCCCAACTCTACTTTCTATGCCTGGGTTCAGGTCAAGTTGAAAGGTACAGAGTCTAGAGGGAGCATGTGGGTCCAAGCTCTCAGTCCTGCTCTTCTCTAGGCTGACACCCTAGGCTTGTCCCAATGAGCAGAAATACTTTCAAACCAAATCTCTACAGGCTTTTGCTGTAGGATCCTTTTCTCTAGAAGTCATCATAATATATGAAAATGGAGGGAAGTCATGTGACTTCATAGACTAGTGTTGGTTTTGTCAGGAGTTGATACCAAATTTAACTATCATTCATTGCCATTTGTGGATGTTTTATTTGGCCTATGTGTTTGCCTTTGAGCATATACCCTTATTTAATTCAATTTTATCAGGACATATACTTAGTAGGTGACAAATTAAGGATCCAAGCCCTCCTCACTCTGACTCCAAAACCTGAGTTCTAAATGAATCATATCTATACTGAAAAGTATTGTGATGTTTAAGTCAATAATAAGTACTTACAAACACTGAATTCTAGATTATTATTTAACTGTGAACATGAATGTTCATATATCGAAAGTGTGAGTGTATCAGAAATAAAAACCAAGAAAAATTATATTTATAGACATGGCATATATGCATTAGCAAGCATTCAAAGTGCTTATTAGACATGGAAGACCAGTCTGACCCTCAGATGGGGAGAGCAGAGGTCAAGTGTTTCCGGCCCATTATTTCTCACGCTGAGATGCTAGCCAGATGGCCTGTGAGAGGGTCAAGAGGACTGAGAAGTTGGGGCCATGAAGAAAGAACTGGATTCAGTGATTTACTCTCATTTCTTCTGCTGACACTTCTCCTCCCAGATAGAATTTCTCAGAACATTGCTAACTTGTGAAAATCTGTGGAATGATTAGTAAAATACCAGGCAATTCCACAAATCTTTATACATCTGTCCTTGGATATCCTGTAATTGCCACTTGAGCCTTTCATGAAACTGGAGAAAACGTTGACTGCTTTCTTCTCTAAGTAAAAAAGGTTTTGCTGTGTTCTTTTGCTTTGTTGAAGTCTGAAAACAGGCGAAGATGTTCCTCTCTCTTGCACTTCATGTCTATTGAAGATGCTTTCTGGGAGAAACCAGAGTGAATCCAGCAGCCTCCCTAACAATTCCCTTTCAATTTCTTTCTTGTGTGTGTGTGTTTTTTGGCAAGGTTGGGTGCTGATTTTTATTTGCCTATTCTTTTCTGAAATGCAAAATCACTTCCTAAAGTTGCATCGTTTCTCTCTACAACACCAAGAACATCTGTCCATTAACCTGTGTCCACTGATTCACATCTGTAGGAGATTTTAAAAGGCAAGTCATTTATTTCACTGAACTCAGAGAGAAAGTTCAAGTAACTGAACCAAGATATCTCTTCCCCAAGACTCTTGACCTCTTCTCAGATAGCCATGGCATCACACTTGCATCTCATGACTGGTTTAGCCAAATGCTTTTATGGAGTATTTTGGAATTTATAAGATCTTGGCATGCCAGTGCATCTTTCAATCCATATAGTATCTTTAAGAAGTCAGTGCTATTATTCCCCACTTTATAGATGCTGAAACCAGATCAATCAGCATGAAGCTCTCCCAAGCAACAGTGGGGTCTAGCTCCCATTATAAAACATTCCATGACTTAGTCTTTCCAATCTCCTCTCTGCCAGACATAGCACATTATTATCTAAGGTTAGTCTCTGGTTGTCCAAAGTTCAATCACCTTTCTGTATCTACTGCCTTAGTACTACCTCCATTCACAATTTGATCTTAAGACTCTATTTCTTCATATTCATTCTCTCCTCATTCATAATAGAATCACTGCAGTTTAGCTGGACCATGGCAAGAGATGGCCAACCTCCCTTCCTCTGTCATAGTCACATGAAGGAAATCGGTCCACACATAGATGAAAATACAGAAGCCGATTTCTGAGCTATCCCTTAAAAGGAAGGGTGTATGTTCCCTTTCCCCTTTTCCTCATTCATTGGCTACAATGTGGCTGTGGCAGTTAGCCACTTGAGACCATGCGGATGAGGGTACAAAGGGTTAGCAGAACAGTGGGGTGAGAGGCAGGAGAGGGGGAGAGAGAGAGAGAGAGAGAGAGAGAGAGAGAGAGAGAGAGAGAGAGCTCATCAATGCCACCTGCACAATCATGAGACCCGAGGGATCTAATGCCTACACACACACACACACACACACACACACACACACACACACACACACCACGTGTGTAAAAACAATCCTGAGAAAAGAAATGATCGGTGGGTTGGAAGAGAGCCTGGGGCTAAAAATCCCCCTTGTGTGGAATCTCTCCTGAAGAGCATAAGAGAGTTTATAACCTTGGTGTTTGCCCACTAAATACTCAGACATTTTTCTACATGCCCTCTATCGACCACTGTAGCTCCAGTCAGGAAGCTAACCTACCCATGTGCAGTCAAAGAGACCTTGCTGAAGGTCACCTCTGCTCAACCGATAGAGTGAGAACTCGAAACAAATCCTCTGATTCCCGAGTTTTCTCTCTCTAATTTTAGATATGACCTGAACAGAATCAATGCTCTGGCTCAGGCAGACCAGTAGAGTCCAAAGAAGTGCTCAGAGCCTCTCTCTAGGTAAGCAACACAAACTACTAAGATAGCAGAAGAAACCAGAACTTTCCATTTCTGTTTTATCTCTTCTTTTAAGGCTCTGTGGTATTTTATAATGTACATAATATATTAGTATAGTCCTACATGTATAATTTATAAATACATAAATATACATATAGTGCTGTGTGCTCAAACACTTAACTGATGATACATGATCAAACTGAAAAAAAAAACACTAGTTTAACCATTATTTTCTATTTCTAATTCTTGAAAATATTATCAAATTTTTGTTGCTTGGTTTCTTTTCTGTTTTCCTGAGTGGAACTGCAAGTCCTTTTTCTAAGATGAAAGATAAAGTGGGTGTAAAAAGCTAACCAAGTCAGAAGCTTCTAGAAGGAATACTATCCAACCTTCTCTAAGCATTCCACACTGCCAGCCAGGTTACTTTGGTTAAATTATCTGTTGCCATGTCTCCTCCTTTCAATGTGTCATTTAAATCAGATTAAACATTTGTCAGCCTAGTTCTCTACTTGTCATTCAATCTGGAAAACCGAGTCAATTTTCCTTTTGGTGATGGGGCCTATGTTACTATAAGGACACTCTGGGGCAGTTAAAATAAGGATAAGAGAGGTTCAGGGTTGGGGCAGGGCTTCCCCAGTATGCTGTTCATGAGTTTAACTATTTTCTCTTTTTCCATCAGCTTCCCGTAATCTTAGAACCGAGTTCAAATGACTTCCACCCTTTAGCCTTTCTTTGCCATGTTAGATAACACATCAAGCACAAAGATGCTAATACCTTTTCCTAAATGATTAAAGTCTCACATGCTAATCTTAAGATTAGTTATCTACAGTGGGCCTTACGTAGGATGAAGGGATGCAGAAAATTCAACATTTTGGTGAAGAGGACTCTCTTCCCCTGGTCCTGGGCTGGGGTTGGGGTTTAATGTCCCTAAGACATATAAAAATCGCCTGATGATCAGGAGGTCCCTGAAGAGAGAGCAAGAAGGGAAAACAGAGAGAACTAAAGAGGAAGAAAAAATTCCCAGGGCTAAATTCAACCAAAAGAGCTCCTGCCTCTGCCCACGGGTATGGCATATCACAGAGATGTTGCTGTTTTCCTTGAAAGAGTTAATATATTACGATGATGATGATGATGATGATGATGATGATGATGAGTGTTTGTGTATGCATGTTATGTATGTGGTACATGTATGAAGGGCATAAGACAGCTTTGTGAAGTCAGTTCTCTCTTTCCACCTTTACATGTTTTAGGAAGCAAACTCAGGTCGTCAACTTTTTTTTTTTTTTTTTTTTTTTTTTTTACCCATCAAGCCTTCCTGCCAGCTCCAAAGTTTTAAAATGTTTCACAGTGTCCTGAGAAGCTCTGCTGAAGACCCCTGAGGTACTCTGACACACAGTTTGGGAACCACAGATACTAACTGTGGCCTTGCAGAGCCCTAGAATCCTTATTTTGTTGGCGAGAGACAGAGACTCAGAAAGATTGCCCGGTTGGTTTGCTGTAGCACAGGATTCTGAACTCGTGGACAGCCACTCTGCAAGCCTTCCCACTCTGTCCTCTTGGCTTATAGCGTTGATGCACAGTCCTTAATTCATCTCCAGCACTGCATACTGGACAAGTGTCCTCACCCACACCCAACCATACAGGCACCCGGCCATAGGTGCACGCACACATGCCCACCCCTAAGGTCCAAACCATTGCCTCCCATTGGGATGGTGTTCCTTTGAATCCGACTTTCGAGAAAGTTCTCTTTTGATTTCAGCTCCAAGTTTTATCTCTTGACTACTTGGGCCAATATTTATCTTTCCCCTTTCAGATCCCGTCTATTAAATGTCAGGTTAATGGCATCTGGTCTTCTACTGTTCTCTAATTGCTTTATCAGGGTAACTGTAAGGTTTTTTTTTTTCTTTCTTTTGTTTTTATATATTGGGGTGTGAATGCTGGGCCTCGCTCATGCTAGTCAAGCACTCTATCACCGAATTGCTGCCTCAGCCTTTTTTTCCCCTTTTCCCTTTCCCATTTTCTTTCTCCTTTGCTTTGGAGACATGGTCTTAATAAGTACCATATGTGTATCCTTCAATTCACTCTGCAGCCCGGCAGGCCTTAAACTGACATTCTCCTGCCACAGCATCCTGTGTAGCTGGGATTACATGCTAGATGGCCAGGCTGAATTTTTCTAAGACTGAATGCTGTCCCCAAACAGGGACTGCATGTTATCTTACAGTGGACATACAGAAGCCGCCACACCGGTGGTTATATCAGCAAGATGCTGGAATAGAAATTGATAGGACACCCTGATGCCTGGTCCTCATCTTTCAACTTAGGACAGAGAGAACCCCACCAGCTGGGGCTGAGGGCTTCAGAGGCTGACGAGGTTAGGACTGAGGGCTGACAGGAGGATGCAAGCAAGGTGAAATTCACAGCTAGTCCTTCCGGGTCGTGAGAGCTTTAGGAAAGATGAGCCAGGTCTGTGGCTCAGCCCTCCAGCCAAGGTGCGCGGTGCCCTCCAGCCAAGGTGCGCAGTGATGCAGGCTCTTCCTAATCTATGATTTGAGGGAGTTACTTCACCTCTCTGTTTCAGCATTCCTGTCAGTAGAATGAGGTCATGGAAGAGTTGTGAAGAGTAAACAGAAAAACAAACATAAAGGAGGAGGGATGGGGCTCAGCGGTGACAGACACTTCATAAGTAATAGCGGCTTCCCGAAGATGACAAATAGGTTCCGGGCTGTGCTGTACTCAGCAGGCACTTATTAAATGGGAGTGACGGACAGCGCCGCCACCGCCACCATGACAGTGTTGTTTCCGTAGGAGCCAGGGCCATGCTTTATGGAGCTATTCTGAAGCTCCAGACTGCAGATTAAGGGGCAGAATGGAAAGGAGGGGCAGAAAGGAAAGAAACAGGAAGAAGCCAAAAGCAAAACGTTCACCCTGAAAGACCCTGACATGAAACAGGAGGAGCCGACATATGGTGCCGGGCTGGGAAAATCAAATAAACAACAGACCACGTGAATATACATTGTGAATTACATCATTTTCTTCTGCATCATGTCTCCAGCCTGTTGGGAACACACAGATGTGTCACGTTTATTTGTAAAGTTTTATTGAGATTACAAAAATGTCAGCCTTGAGTTTTATGAAGAGAAGAAACAATGGAGGGGGGAGGCCTTTGGGTGGCTGATTTGACTCGGGGAAGAATGTAGTGTGTCTGGGATGGACCCTTTCACCAACTTCCTGCCTTTCTGGAAGGAGATAGCATGTCATCGAAGCAACACACACAGACAACACTTGAGAAGGCTAACACAAACCGTTGTCATCATTATATACCTGGGAGTACATGTAGCAAGCCAGAAATTGATTTGCATTTCCCTAAGTTCCCAAACAACCTGGCGCCTACATGGAAATACTCACAGTGATTAGGGTGTCCTGGCCAGCAGGTACATTGTGTGACCGCTCTTGGAGAGACTTATCTGAACCAACCTCAGAGAAAAATACCTTGAAAAGAAGGAAAGACCCTGGTGAGAATAGAAGCAACATTTTCCTAAGACCAAAGGTTCACAAACATTCAGCTTGTGGGTATTGAGGTATGTCACCTTGCCCCATAAGTACTATAAGCCTGCACAAGCTTGGAGAAAGACCCATACAGTGAGGAAGAATGGGTAGAGTTGAACTCAGCTTGTCCCCTTTCCCCCAAAATATAACCTTCTTGGGGCACTCATATTCCATGTTTGTAGATGGCTCGTTTTATGTCAACTTGACACAAGATACAGTCATTTTGGAAAAGTGAACCTCAGTTGAGAAAATGCCCTATAAGATTGACCACTGAGCAAGCCTATGGTACATTGTCTTGTTTGACAATTGATGTGTGGGGGCCCTGTTCACTCTGGGTAGTGGTTGTCGGTGTGGAAGAAAGCAGATAGAGCAAGCCAGTAAGCAGCACACTTCCATGGCCCCTACTTCAGCTCCCATCACCAGGTTCCTGCCCTGCTCGAGTCCCTGTCCTGACTTCCCTCAGTGATAGAGTGTGACCTGAAAGTGGCAAGATGAAATAAACCCTTTCTTCCCCAAGTTGCTTTTGGTCATGGTGTTTCATTGCAGCACCAGAAACCCTAACTAAGACAGTCTCAAAATAGATTTCCACTTTCAGAAGACCAGAGGGCATGAACCATGAACTACAGCCTCCATTCTTCAGTGAAACAAAGACAGTAGGGAGTGGTGGGAGTCTAGTGGAATAAGCAGCTTTCTCTCCACCCCAGATGAAATGCTCAACGCTATGGGCAGGGCTTTGTAGGCTTGATACGGCCAGCTCTCCCAATGTCACAAAGATTTCAGAAGTCTGAAATGCCCTGGCTTCTAAAGTCACCTCATCTCCAAAAACACTCTTCAGAGACAAACTTTATGGCAAACTCTAGTCATTCAACCTAGTTTGTCGTCTTTGGTGGGACAGACGCAGTCACTAAACATCACCCTGCTCTATCTGTGTCCCCCTCCGACTCGGATCCTCACAGTGACTCCCCATGACTTCCTCTGCTTCTGCATTATGATCTAAAGTTGGTGGTATGCACTTGGTAACAGAAACCACGAATTCTTCTTGATCTGTTTTCCTTTGCTACACAGCAAAAAGACTGGAAAGATCCCAGTGTATTAATGGTGCAACCAGCTCACAAGAGGAAAATGACATAGTTATTAACACAAGAGGATTTACGTGAGTGGCCACAAACAGGGTGAGTACCTATAGCACAAAAAACAATCTCTGAATTGCTTCAAAACCTGAAGCATTTTGACTGCTGATAGGACATCAAAACATAAACAATAAAATGTCACACCTGACTTCATGTGATGAGTGGAAACCTAGATGCACTAAAACTATATAAAATTGTCTCCTGCTATGTATGTATAAGGTACATATGAACCATTATTAGATTTTTGGGTTTAGCTTTCAATCCTAGCCCCAAGATACCTAATTATGTATTAAGCAGATACTCTGAAATTTGAAGGGAAAAAGAATCCCCAAACTAAAATATTTCTGATCCCAAACAGATAAGGGATACTCAACCTGTTCAGGAGGTAAAAACATAGCAAAAATGGACAATCAAACACACACACACACACACACACACACACACACACACACACACACACGTTACAGAAATCATCATGCCCCTGTACTCACTGTGTACCCAATGACGGGGCTACCAGAATGCTTCGGTGTTTTCCACTGGATGTTGAAAGCTGTACAGTTCAAGGCTCCCAGCTTGATCTCAAGAGGAGGCCCCAATTTGCCTGCCCCAGACAAGAGAGACTGTGTTAGAAGCTCCATGTGGCCCATCTTCAGTTTTATTTATACGAGATTTGAGTGCACACTTATAGACGGAGATCATACTTAAAGGCAATGCAGCCCTCTGATACACCACATCTGTCTCAGACAATCTCACTAGAATTTGACTGCTTACTCCCAACCTGGCGCTGATAGAGAAAGTGGCCTGATACCTTTGATCCATTCTGCAACCTGTGGTCATCAGAGACCAGCAAAGTGAAATTTACAGTTTGCAGCAGAATAGGCCAAACTCTATGACTTTCCCATGAGGACTGGAAAAGGGTTGAATAAGATGATCAGTTTTTAATCTACTTATAACATATATGTTGTGTGCATATATACATACATCTGCTTATATAGCTGATGTTTTTATATAGGTTGTTTTGAAAATATGGTCTCTCATGGTTAGTTTTAATTATTTGGTTGACACAATCTAGAATCACCTGAAAGTCTCAGTGAAGGATTGTCTACACCAGATTGGACTGTGGGTGTGTTTATCGCTCTATATCTTAATGATGTTAATTGAAGTAGGAGGACCCATACTCTATGGGTAGCACTGCTCCCCAAGTTTGGATCTTGAATTGTGTAGGAATAGAGAAAAAGGTGGGAAGAGAGATGGCTAGAGAGTTAAGAACACTTGCTGCTGCTCTGACAGAGGACCTGGGCTCAGTTACTGGCACCCAAATAGCAACTCACAATTGCCTGTAACTCCAGTTACTGAGGATTCAACACCCTCTTCTGACCTTAAGGGATACTGCATGCATGTGATGCACATATATTGATGCAGGCAAACACTCACATACATATAAATAAATAATAAATTAACACATAAATAAATAATAAATGCATGTTAAAGAGTGGAGAGAGGCAACTGAGAACAAGCATGCATGCATTCAAAGCTTTTTGCTTTTTGGCTATGAATCCAATATGACTAGATGATGCCCTGACTTACCTCCAATAATGAACTATAACCTGGAACATAACCTAAAATAAACCCTTTCTCCTCTAAGTTACATTTGTCAGGGTGTTTTATCACAGCAACAGGAAAAGAAACCAGGACACTATTTTTCTTAAGCACTTCTATGACCGTAAATAATGTATTTTATACTTATAAAACAACATATGGAAGTTGTCGAAATTTGGAATATACACATGCACACAATTCTGTTATTCAGAAATGAGTCCAGTTAGCATTTTAGTAGACCTTCTGTTGGTCACATGCAATTGAAAAAAATTTATTCTGTATGTGCATGATACATATAGTTTTAGTTATATATCATTTTGTTTATAATTTAGTGATTATGCCTGTGTGTTCACATTCATAATTTTATATTATATTTTACTTAATTTACTGTCATTAAAATCATTATTTTTAATGACTGTAAATACTCCCATATCATACTTGTTCCATAATAAGCAGTATTTTTATTCCACTACCATTAAGCACTTTATTTCCCATAATTTACCATTTTAAATAACATTCCATGAGGGCAGAAACTTCTTTCCTGTTCAGCATACAGAGTAGGAAATAATCAGAGCTCAAAAAACATCCCTCAAGTGAATAAATGTTCTAAAATCTGGTTCTCCTTCCTGACTGTGGTGGCTCATGCCTTTAATCCCAGCACTCAGGAGGGAGAGACAAATGTAACTCTGTGAGTTCAAGGCCAGCCTGGTCTACAAGGCCATCTCCAGACCAGTCAAAACTATGTAGAGAGACCCCCATCTTGATTTTTTTTTTAATTTTTATTTTCCTGGTGTGTCCAGATGTGATTTTCTTTTAACTACTCTTTAGAATTCTGTGGTTTATCAGTCAGATATTTGCAATTTACAGAAATCTAGTGTGTCTATTTAAATGGGCCAATTTCTTACTTCTAAGGCTGTTCACCAATGTTCTTATCTCCCCCCATAACTATGATGTTTTTATTACTTGAGTTATATTAATGGTTTTGAAAAGCTGAGGCAGTTGCTGTTAACCTTGGGTATAATACTGCTAGTTCGATATTTCATACATATTTTAAAAATGTCTTCAGACATCTCTCACCTTGCTATTCTCATTCTTTCTTGAGTAATTAAATAATTAATTGCTTCACCAATGTTTTCAATAACAGAACTCCACATTTTCAGTTGGACTAACTAATGGAAGCCTGATTCACTTAGCAGGAACTAGGAAGCCAGGTGGTAGCACCCACTTTCCCACAGGTACCTACACTCAGGAACTTAATCACCAATGATCTTTCTGCCTCTACCTAGTTCCTAGATCATTCCTCTCAATTTCTCTGTGAATCTTACACTTCTATGAAAAACTTAAGGCTCCCTCCACCACTTTGGCAGTTCTGAGGATCAAACCTGGGGCCTTGAATATGTCATAAGACTGCTGAGTGATAGCCCAAGTTCTAAAACCTGAATGGTGTGTTGGGCATGATAGTGTACGACTTTAATGCCAGCACTATGGAGCTAGAAGCAGGCAAATCTGTGAGTTCAAAGATAGACGAGACAGCAGAATGAGTTCTAGGGCAGCTGGAATTACATAGGGAGGTCCTGTCTCAGAAAACAAAAACAACAACAACAAAAAAACCAAACAAAAATAACTTCGTAAAATTAATTTTTAAAATTAAATATCTTATACTTTTTGGACATTTTTCTTTGTGTTTTTAAATTTTGTCAATTGAATTATTTTTTTCTCATTGTTTTATAAGAACTTTTGATAAGTTAAAGATCTTAGCCATTAAATCAACAATATTTTCTCACTATAACTTTATTATTGGGTCTGATTGTATAATTGCCACTACAGGCCAGATTCATTGCTGAGTTACAAGGTCTATGCTTAGACAGCCTCAAAGGAGGCTGGAAAAATGAGGACAAAGATGGTGGAAATGGTTTAACATTCCTTCAGAAACATTAAGATAACCGACAGCAGATTTATCTGCAGTCATAGGAACAGGACTTCTTGCTATGCCCTGGGAAAAGTTAAGATTGATGGAGGCAGGATGCTTGCTTAGTTGGGGAAAAGGGGAGTCAGTCATATTCCTTGTATGTCTGTAACGGTTCAATTCATAAACTAGAAAACATCCTAAAATCTTTAAGGAAAAAAAGATAGTTACAGAAGTTGGTAGAAGGCCAGAGAATTGGAGTATAGTAGTTTCCATCAACTGTTATGATAAGCAGATTGTGATGGAGATAGATGAGGGATAGATGGATGGATGGATGGACGGACAGACAGATAGACAGATAGACAGGTAGACAGATAGACAGACAGACAGACAGACAGACAGACAGACAGATAGATAGATAGATAGATAGATAGATAGATAGATAGATAGATGATAGACAGTAGAAAGAAAGAGAGGCAGAAGGAATGAGGCGGGACTTCTACTCTCAAGCAGAGTTTCAGAACCAAGAGGCCTCTACCCTCCCACTGTCAGTACTGGTACCACAGCTGCTTCTAGACAGCCAGGAGAGTAATGGACACTAGAATGCTGAGTTCTCATAGTCTGATGGCCCGGCCTGGCTGCAGAAACAGCCAGGAAGTGGCCTCTGACCCTTTCTTGCTCTCTATATCTTCCAAGAGCATGTTTGATTGGTAGAACCTAGTTTATATCCAGAATGCTGACTGCAGGGGAGTCGTGTGTGTGTGTGTGTGTGTGTGTGTGTGTGTGTGTGTGTGTGTGGTTTTGTTTGTTTCCAAGTCTTTGCATTGCAGTAATGGCTCCTATACAGAAAGTGAGATGGATAGGGAAAATGTCAACCACAGCACCCATCTTGATATCATAAAAACATAAATTCCAGCAATCTGTCTTTTTTACTGTCATATTCTCTGGATAGAATTTACACCAAATCACGCTGGGCATTGCTATGACTCATATTTCATTGTCCTTTTCACTCATTTCTTCATTCTTTAAACACATCTAACAAATATAACTTGAGCTTCCTAAATGTACAAGGGACTGGGTCAGTGAGTGAGGTCACAGTAAGGATAAAAAGATGTGGGCCCACAAACAAGTTAACAAAACATTGCAATTGGGTTTAAGGACCATTACTGCTGGGGACAATGTAGTAATTTTGTTGCACCCAGCAAACACATACCTGGTTCTGCCTGATTTGTAAGAACGAGGCAGATAAATGTGAGGAAAGTGCCCTAGACAGAAGAAGCAACATCTTGTTTTTCCTCCAATTGAGGAAGGGCGTCTCCAACCCACATCCACCAGTCTGGGAGCAACAGATGACTATGCATGAGAGGGAGGGGAGGAAGGATTCAGGATGGCTGCTGGGATTCTGCCTGGGGCCACAGAGAAAAAGGAACGTATGTCCCCCAGTCAACTGGAAACACGTTAATGACCTTTGGGTGCCACCTATGGAGGTAGGAGTGCACATGGAAGGTAGCCATGTCAGACATCTGGACCAAATACCAAAACGATTCCAGACGAACCTGAGACACCTGGGAAATCAAATGACAAGATGTACTTGGATTTTAAAGTCATATTTATTTTTTGGTAGAGGAAATTTCTAAGTTTAAAAGACGCTAAAAAATAAATCAAAAGAAAACAAGTTGATTCTAAATCATGAAACTTTCATGACGCGTTTCAGAAATCACAAAAGGAAAACTCAAACCAGCAGATTGAGGGGTAAGTAATTGCTGCTAAATGGCAGGCCATGGGATATCTTTATTATGAAACGCATAAATATTGATGAGAAAACATACTGAAACCTTAATAAATAAGATATGAAGAGAAAACTCAAACAAGAAGTATAGCCAGTAAACACTCACAGGGAAATATTCAAATTTGTGAGTTATGAAAGAAACGATTTCTAAAAACTGGAAACGTTGGCTTCGCCTATTAAATTAGGTCAAAATGTTTAAGTGAGAGTAAGGAATGTTGACAAGAGTACGTGCCTGTACTGCCTTCCAACAATCAGGTATGGATGCAAAGGAGAATGCAGGCATGTTGGAAGACCGTTTGGCGATATCAGTGGCGTCCACAGCCATGACTCTGTCCTGTCTTTTGGCTCCTAGAAGTGCGATGAGCTGCCTGAGGGGAGAGTCTGAAAACAAGAGAAGGCTGCACCAGCAAGATGCTTTGCACAGCACCTCTCGGGGTACAGGGACACCATGAGGATCTAAATGTGCAGGGACAGGGTAATAGCCAGGTTGATTATACTACATCTCCCAGACAACACACGGGGTTGCGTCACATACATGTGCCACCTTGGTTTGGATTCGCCAGGGGAAAAAAGACATTAGTGCAGAAACAAGTAACTCCAGACAGAGTCTGTGGCTTCCTTGATATTATTATTTCAATTAATTCAACGATAGAGTTATGCTTTCACTAAATGAGATTTTGACAAACGTGCACCACAGCTATGGAGGCGTTAGCATGAGGAGAAACTGAGTCAAACTATGAAGGAATTCTCCCCACCACCTTTGGAACTCTTCCATAAACCTGAATTTATTTCCGTCTAACAGCATATGTAGAGAACAAGGCAGAGATCACACCTTGTTCATGCCTGGAATATACAGTGTAATTCTTTACACTATACACTTTTACTATTTTACAGTAATACAGTGTAAATGTTAAGAAATGTGCCCAGATGACCATGGTGCTTTGATTACAGCCCTATGATGGATTTATTTGAAAAATAACTTGATGGCAAGAGAAAAAGATTGATTGTGACATTTAGGCGGATGAGATTAAGGACTATTCGCTTCCCTATTTTCTTCTATTTGACAAGCTTTACACAACGTTAGCATCCTGGTTTCTCACATTTTAAAGAAATTTCTTGCAAAAAGTATTTTTGCATCTAAAGGTCAGAACTGCGGGCTTAGGAGTCCAGCCGAGACCCTCAGTTACAAAGGAAATCTGCAAGGTAAGGGCCCAGTTTGCACCAGCTGGGTAGAATAAACAGAGCTGTCCCAGGTCTGCAGTCTCCTTTCCTCTATTGAGTGATAAGGCCAAATACAGTTTGTAATTAATAATGCAGATTTGCTCTCCACAGCAAAAGGTAATAGACCTACTTCAGCTTATGGACTCATGTCTCATGTCAACCATCACAGTCAACTCAAGACAACTAGGAAGGAGGCTGTTGTTAGGGGCATTAAAATACACATGGAATTGCATACTGACTCTGACTGAACCTCTATCAGGGAGTGGCTGGCTGCAAAGGACACAACACCCCCCGCCCCAAACACATGCACACTCCTTGCTATTCAATGGCTGGCTATAACTAAGGCAGGAGTTTGCATGATCCTTCCTACTCTGTTTTAGATTCACTAAGGAAGTTCTGGTCAGGAATAAGGTCTCATAAACAGTCTGTCTCCTTGGGCTCCTATCCCAAGAGAGGGCTGTCAACACAGGTGTTCACAGGAGGTGAAGGCGCAGAGGATAGCTTGGTTAGGTGTCACGGGGTCCGGGGGTAGAGCGGCAGGTCCCATGTCCCATGCACAGGGTTGTGGCTTCACATCACCATGAAAATTCTTAACTGGAATTGGTGGTCAGTGCTTCCAGCATCCTGTCCGCACATCTGACTGTAATATACTTTTCTCTGAGGCTGGAGAGGCATCTCTGCAGTTAAGAGCACTTGTTGCTCTTGCAGAAGACCAAGGTTCAGTTCCCAGCACCCACATGGGGCATCTGGCAACAACCCCTAACTCCAGTTGCAGGAACTCTAATGCCCTCTTCTGGCCTCTGTGGGCACCTGCATGCATGTGGTACACATACATACACTCAGGCACACACATAAAAATAAAAATAAATAAATAAAAACGAAAGGTATTTTTCTCTTTCTTCAAACAGCTAGCTTCCATATAACACTACTACTTATTATAATTTTATTTTCCAGATTTCTTTAAAAACAGATAAAACTCCATGTTCCGTCCCTGCCCCCTTGCTTCCTCCCTTCCAGAGACAGTGACTATTCTGCTGGTATTGGTCTTCTCCTCATGTAAGTCTGTATTTCATACCATTGTTAATTGTTTCTTTAATCTGTTTTTACTGGAAACAACTAAACTGTCCATCAGTAGAGGGACAGGTATTGTTGGCTGTCTATCCAGGCAATGACCCAGTACCATACCACGTAAACATTCTTTTAAAAGGAGAGAGGTCGAAGGGAAGGGAGAGATGCAGTGGGAAAGAGAGATTAAAAATCTTTGGAAAATTGAAATTACTGAAAGCATTAGTCAGCTCCTATTTGCCCCTCATTGCTGGCTAGAAGTCGTATTTTCTTGGTTTCTAAATCTTATGCCACTTGCCCATGTGCGTTTTGGTTTTCAAAGTTTCTTGGTTGCTATATTCAGCTCCCTTTACCCTCTGGCTGGTGTTCTTTCCCTCATCCTGCAAGCATTTGCTCCAATATTAAAGAGACCTGTAGCAAAGATCTCTGCACAGCCTACCATGTCCAGCGGAAGTTAATTCATCTCATTCCATTACTGGGCTGAGGCGGGCATTATTTCTACTTTTTTAGGCGAAGAAACAGAGTTGTATGGTCTAGGGATATAAGATCTTGCCAAAGAGACAGAACGAGGTACAGTGAGGAATAAAATCTGGGTGTTCTTCCCTATCTCCGGCCTCAGGCTGTGTGATTCCGTGTGCTTCGTGATTCTGTTGTGCTCCCCTGTCTTCAGCTCCCCCGACACCCTCCTCCCTGCCCATCCCTTCCATGTATAGCCTGTGGCTCTCTATTCTCCTCCTCTAGCCCAGCCCCTTGTGGCTCAGGAAAAGCTCTGTGTGCCCGGGTAAAGTAGAACAAGATGTCAGGCGGGCCTCTGGCGTTATCATCTTTCTTTTTAACCAGAGTTCCCCCTATGTTCTGGGGACTTACCATCACCACCCACCATGACTTCCAGAACACAATTGCACTGTCTCCATCAGTCTCTCTTTATGTAAGCTCCCTTCAACCCTAGGCCTGGGAGCAGCTCTGCTAGCTAATCCAGGCTGGCAGTTTTAGCCAGCCGCCTCTTTGCTATCAACATCATAAGGTTTTTCATCGCCATGAAGGGAGGGCAGCCTTTCCCTGCTTCTTCTCATTCAAGAAGCAGTTGTCTACAGTGTGGTTCTGGCCAGAGGATGGGATTCTAGGGCTTGTATCCAGGACACACGAATGGTGGCTAGAAGAACTAGAGACTCCCCAAGCCGTGTCTGCGTGCTGAGTGTGACATCTCGGTGTATTTGTTTGACCTGTTCTGGAGGGCAAGGCAGACTGTCAGCTGGTGTTCTTTGAAGCTGTGTTTGCTGCACAAGAACGTTGCTTACAGAGAAATTCCGTGACTCCTGGAATATAGAAGGGCAGGCTACAGGCAGGGATAAGGCAGCTCATGGTGTCACCCCTGGGATAGAGATAAACTCCAGTCAGGAAAGCATGGTGGATCCAGAAGGACCAGAGAAGCCATCAACCAAAGGGAGGAAACAGGCTTGTATCAACTTCAGAGACAAGAAGGCGTCTGGGTATGGTCTTCACAGCCATAGGCGATCACAGTAATCCCTTCCCTAAAAGCTCCTGCATCCACAACAGAAACTCTCTTCCCATCTCTACACTCTCAGAGTCATCAAAGCAGATTCAGACTTTATGTAAGGCATACAAAAGCCAGTGTTGGCTCTCCAAGAACTCTCTGGGAAGCACAAAGAGTTTGATCTCAATTAGGCTGAGAGCTTGTCTTTTATGGTGAGGACACATAACAGTGCTCCCCCAGCATCAACGCCCCCCCCAACCAAAGTGAGCCACTCACGTCTGGGACAAACAAGATTCAAGCAGCAAGACAAAACATAATGTTTCCATCTTGACAGTGATGGCTGTAGATGATGCAATTGTGTTCCTTATAGAAAAGCAGTGTTGAGGGAGTGGAATAAATGAGCACCATTCACTAATGAAGCAAGCCCTGAACACAGCCCTGAAGCTGTGTTCTTGTAAGCTAAGAGCTGCATCTCCAAAGAGATAACTAAACAAAGCTTCTTCTTTGCCGGGAGGGGCTATTTCTGAGATTCTTTCTCTGGAAAGTTAAAAAACAAACTAACAAACAAACAAACAAACAAAAAATAACACATACATACACACACAGAGTATTAGTTTTTTGTTTTGTTTTGCATTAGAAACTTCCAAATAATTAGATCAATTTCTTATGGTAATTTTATTTTGTAAAATACTTCAACTTACTGAGCAAAATTCATCTCGGATTCAATTAGTTTTGCAATCCAATTCATAAAACCACTTCAAAATGCAAACCAAAACACGGTCCGTGACAGAAACACGTGGCCAGCTCCCCGTTATTTGATTTTCAGGGAGTGAACCACGTTATAGTCACTGATGCAGTAAAAAGTGCCTGGCTAACCAAAAATAGCAAATTCTGAATAAGAAAACAAACCCACATTTGTGTCTTTTGAAGCATGCTCTATTGTTACTACATTACTACAGTAGTGTTGTAAGGATGTGTCTAAATCCCCTGCACAGAAAATGTTTCCAAGTTAATGCCTGCTAGGCAGCAGAAACCTGACTTTAAAGCACAGAACAGGGGTTGTTCTACTCAAGCTAGGATTTGAGGAATGCCCAGACACCAGATTGCAAGAGGTCCTGTCTTCCAGAGCCCTGGGGGCCTCTTTGTGTGAGGCAGCCCATGGCTGTCACAGTCAGGCTCCTCTTTGAAGTCCACTATTACAAAGTCTAACACTGGAATTCAGGCCATCGTTCTGGAGTGTGGGTTGACAAGGTTAGGATATGGGCTGAGGCATCCATGGGTATGTGTGCCTGACCCCCACACGGAAACTGGAGTGGGGGGCTCAAGCTAGCTTCTCACATTGTCTAAGAAAGCAAGAAAGAAGTTTGAACATTTCCACCATGGGTACATATCACCATACACATGCACACACACACACACACACACACACACATGCACACAAGCATACACGTACACAGAAGTTTACACACATTACACAGATACACAGAAATGCCTATAAGTAACATGCTCATCCTTCCCTACAATCTTAAACTCATGTACCAATTGTGGAAGATAGAGAAGTACAGACTATGTATCCTGCCGATGACATTTGGACAAGGTTGCAGCGTAGAAGCTTTACTGGCAGGCAATTTCAACCTACGGCTACTGGGCCAAACTCACCCCAGGCTAATTATGAATGTCCCAACGCAAAACTACAAACTTACCTAAAAGTTTGAGATCTTTTCCCTCAATCACAAACACACCAAATGCCCAATATTGCAGGCTGGATCCCTCATCTTCTCCCTATATATGTCCCCCGCCTCTCATGTACCGCGTAGCCGGGACACCAGGGCACACTATCAAGTCCCCTTCTCTCTTCTGTCTCAGATGGACTCTCTGTGCCACTCCTGACACTCATAGACTGGAAGCCTCATGAGGCCAGGGACATTTGGGACCCCCTCCAGTCTTCTTTAATCCTGTGTGCTTACTCCTGTGTGCTGGCACAAAGTAGACATGGGATGCTAAGTAAACAACCGACTGAGTAAATCCCTGCTCCCTTTGCGCTGCACCTGGGACCCTAACTAGCCTCTTTCCCATCTATACTCACACCTCTGAATTAACCACAGACCTGGATTTACTCTTCCAGGTGCCATGTTTTCACAGCCTACTGCAGACATGCATGGAGCCCCTCTCAATGCCCAGAAATACTATCACAGGTGAGGTTGGAAACCTTTTGCCCTTTGCTAGTGACTTGCTGGGATTGGAATATGGTTCAATGTCCTTCCTTTTCATCTAAAGTTCAGCCTCATTTCTCTCTCTCTCTCTCTCTCTCTCTCTCTCTCTCTCTCTCTCTCTCTCTCTGTGTGTGTGTGTGTGTGTGTGTGTGTGTGTGTGTGTGTGTGTCTTGTAAGAGTTGTTTCTTCCTTTCTACCATTTGGTTCTGGGAACTGAACTCTTAACAAGGCCCACCTTTCCAAAGAAGGCATTGAGAGGCACAGGGAAAAGCCAAGGTGTTGTGTTCTATGCTGTGTGCCCACAGCCACAGGCAGGAAAGAAGCCTTTGGAGGGACTAAGGATCATAAGTCTGTGACCTGTAACCAGCCTTCATCTTCTGATGGCCTCAGAGAAGGTGGCCTGTATCTACAGACAACTATCCCCCCCCTCCCCGAATGTCACTGGCTTGCTATTAGAACGAAGCATCTTTGGGGGCTATTGTGCCCACAGGCAGGGTCATTGCAGATAGAATATTGCCATTAGGATGTCAGAGGTCATCATTGCAGGCAAATCCAAGGTGAAGGCTCCCTGAAGCAGCCAAGAGAAACAGTTTGCACAGCTCCAAAGTATCATACCAGAAATGTCTGCAAACTGTTGTCAAGGGTTTTCACGTTCACAAATTCGACAACACGGAGCCTGTCGTAGTCCGTGAAGGCAACCATAACAATACCATAAGCTGGTATTAAAAACAACAGAAATGTGTTTCTCATACCTATACACCAGGGAGTCCATGGTTAAGTCATGGCAGGCATAGTGTCTAGTGAAGTCTTCTTTCTGGTTCATACATGACACCTTCTTGCTGGATCCTTATATGGTACAGAGGAGGCTGACATTTTTTTCATCTTCTATTAGGGGTACTAATGCCAGTTGTGAGAGCTGTACACTCATGATCTGGTCACCTTCCAAATGTCCTGCCTTTGAACTCTTTGGGGACTCAGTGTCCACATATAAACCCGGAGGAGTCAAGAACCCACTCTAGAGTAGAGCTAAACCCCTCATCAGGGCTGAACCAGGCTAGCCACGTGTCAGATAGGATGAAATGAGACGAGAAGAGTATGCCACTTCTGACAAACCTAAATTAAGTGTCACTATGAAAATAATAACCCATTTGAAAAGCATCAATGTCCCGAAAGACGAAAACAAACTGAGCATCTGCCACCGACAGCATTAAAGAGATGTGACATCAAAAGGCAGAGTGGGATCCTGGATTGGATTAAAAATAAAAGGTACTGGGGAAAGTGGGGAGAGTTTGAATAATAACTTTCTGTCGTTAATAGCACTGTATTGATGTTAATTTCTTAGAGCTGATACCTGATCACCATGGTAATGTAAGACATTTACATCAGAAGACGCTGAATAAAGGCTCTATGGAAACACTACTGTGTAAGTCTGAAATCTATGTGAAATACACACTTGCGTAAACTGAAAATTGCTTGAAAATAAAATGAGCAAAGAGAAAAGGCATCATTCTTTTTGTCTTCACAACCCCAGTAAGGGACCCTGGTTGCCCAGGCAGGAGCCTTCTCACCTGGCCGCCTGAAACAGACTGTCCAAGCTGCAAAATCAATAATACAAAGCCATCCAGCATGGAGGACCGATGCAGCTCCCAAGGCGCCGCCTCTAGCTAAGGAGCTATTAGCAACTGATGGCTGCCCGTGGGAGGAGTTACTTTTCCTTAGGTGTCTGCCTGCTGGTGGGTTCCTCATGACCCGGTGCATGATCCCACAGGCATACACGTGCGGGCAGCACTAATTAGACTCAGGGGGTCTCAACAATTAAAAAAGCCAAAGGAGGAGGCTATGAAGATGTGATGGGCAATCCTGGGAGGCGCTGGAACTGATAAGGGTTGGACGTGATGACAATACACTGTATACATGCATTACGATTTCAAAAATTTAGTTTAAAAAAATATTTGCAAGACCACAAAGCTGATCCTTTCTCCAAGCGCCACTTAGACCACTAGAATGCCACACCAATTCTTTGGTAAATGCAGCTTTCCTTCCTTTTTCTATCTAAAACCAATGCCAAACTAAACCTCCCCCCCCCTTTTTTTATACCCAACACTGGTTTCTGGTAACACAGGTAGCAGCACTGGAGGACTGCTGGGAACCTGACCTAAAAATCATCCACCCCCTTGCTTTTTTCTAACTCTGTGTGTATGTGTGTTGGAGAGAGATTTTGAGACAAGGTCTCACTATGTAGCCTTGAAAGGCCTGGAACTCACTATGTAGATCAGGCTGGCCCCAAGATCACTGAGATCCACCTGTCTCTGCTGAATGCTGGGATTAAAGGTGTGAGCCACCATGCCCAGCCCCAACACCCAATCTTTGTGGTTTTCCTAAGGCACATCCTGGCCAGCCCTCACTTGTAGCCACTTCCTGGCAAAACCAGGGTCTTTGAGAGCATAGAGCCCAACCATCAGTGAACCTTATTGTGGCTTATAGTATGGCTTATTATATACAATTGCAAAGGGCTTAGAACTCGTTGTCTTTCAGAGAATAAAGACTACAGCCATTTGAGAGTGGAAAGGAAAGCAATGGCCTCCCTTTACCCTGAAAGCTGGTGGCTTTTAAAATTCCTGGAAAGTTCACAGGTCTGGCCCACAAACTTGTTAAGTATGATCTCCTGGCAACCACCTCCATCAATGTCACCTTGACATCTTATGCGGAGTGCACTCAAGCCCAGAAGACATACTTGGGAAAATAAAAACTAGATTCTTCTTCGTAGAAAACACAAACTCCTAGGCCAGAGATACTGCATGGTAAGAGGCCTCCATGCCGACTGCAGCCTACTCCCTCCCAACCAGTTTAGCAGCTGGGAGCTTCAGGGGATGACATACCTGGGCTGCAGCTCTCTACTTGCTTGGCTGCATACAACATAACATACATTACCTTTTCAACTCTCCAGACTGAGCTGCAATGCAGGCGTCAGTATACCTATTTTTCAAATGAGGTGCGACAAGTTCAAGATCACAGAAGATGAAGCCAAGATTTTACCACAGACTCTCTCACTTCAAAATAGATGTTTGCAATTACTGCTAGGATCATGAGATAAAATAATACCACAGCAATGTTGCAAAGAACAGATTTACTACATGGATAGCAACTGCCAGCAGAAGTCATATCAAATATATTACTTTTTCACTTGTCCCATGGACTAAAGAACATTTTGGTATTTTATCCCCACCCTCAGATTTGGGATTCAAGAGCAAGACTTTTCTAAACAAGAGGGGGGCAGTTTAATTGGACTTCATGCCAACGAAGTAATGGTAATCAGGGTGAGTGGAGTCACGTGGGTTTCAGAAGGCCACAGAATGTAATAAAATTAGCTTGCAATATGGAAGAGATGCTACATCTTTTATAAAAATTGCCTAAGTCACAAAAGCATGGAAATGAAGAACAATAATACTGCACTGAGCACTTAGACAGACATGAACCTTTCACCTATAGTTTTCACAGATTTAGATATATTCACTCAACAATCCTCTAACAGCCCTAAGGCAGGCACTACCTTAATTTAGGTGTGAGGAATGTAAGGGACGGAGAAGTCAAGACCCTGTTCTCAAGTAATGAAGACAGGCAAGCAGTGTGGTGCTTTGAATGACAAGCGCTCCCCCATCGGCTTAGTGGGGGAGCTCCCCCATCTATGATCACTTAGTTTTAGTTGGTGGCATTGTTTGGGGAGGTGGTGCAACCTTGCTGGAAGACTTACATCACTAGAGGTGGACTTTGAGAATTTATAGCCTTGTCCTCAAAATTTGCTCTCTCTTTGCTTCCTGTTTGTAGTTGAAGATGTGATTCCTCCGCTTTCTGTTATCGCCATCACGCCTGACATTGGCTGCCATTCCTCACTGCCATAATGGAGCTAAGATATCCTGCTGGAAGTGCAAGCTAAGATAAACATTTTTTTTGCCTTATAAGTTGTCTTGGCCATGGCATATTATTGCAGCAACAGAATAATAACTAATACAAGCAGAGGCATTCTAGAGACTGGGCACCAGAGAATGAAGTACTGGGCTTTTGTTTGTTTGTTTGTTTTGTGGGGTCTTGTTTGTTTGTTTTTGTCTGACAAGGGATGGAGACTAGGTAGACATGGGAACCAGTGAATCATAATCTCTCATTGGAAAGAAATACAATGTGCTGAGCCCAAAACCAGAGTTCAAGACAAATGCAGTTACTCACCCAAAGAATCGGAAAACCTATAGTGTGTATGAGTAATAAAAGTGAATAGACACTTGATGGAGCAGATGCTGGGCTTAAGTAATTTGCATCTGTTTTCTCCACCAGTCTTCACGAGAACCCTATTTTACACATAGGGAAAGTGAGGTTGGTGGAGATACAGCAGCTTGCCCATTGGATGACACACCCCCTTCTCCAACTATGAGTGACAGGGAGGAGTTGAGACTGGTTGTCCTAAGAAACTAAACTCCCAACCATAGGCTCCATGGTCTTCTCTCTAGTTGAAGGGGCACCATCTTCTAACATAACTTCATGCCATCTGTGCCATGTTTGCCCCATCGAGGGCAAGAATTGCCCCATTTAGGGCAAGAAGGTCTTTCTTATAATTAACTGAGAAAGTGTAAGGGACTCTCACGCATTAACTTTTTTTTTCCCCAGAGCTGAGGACCAAACCCAGGGCCTTGCGCTTGCTAGGCAAGCACTCTACCACTGAGCTAAATCCCCAACCCCTAACTTTTCAAAGACAATGTAAACATAATAATATGTGTCTGTGGGATGAATGGTGTTATTGTCAATGACAGATCGTCAATGATGGGCAGAAGTTGCAGAATACTGGGGTGTCCATCAGGACTTAAGTTCCCAAAGAAAAATAAAATAAAATCAGCCTAACTGAAATGATGAGACGGGAGGATCTTTCTATTTTCTGACACAAGCAAATCATGTTATGATATCAGAGAAGAGAAGGAATCATTAAGACTAGAATTACTGTGCTGATAACTCCTGAGTTAGAAAATCAATACCCAGTCAATGAGATCTGTGATCTACACTGCTACCTCAAAGAGACGTGCTTGAGTAAATTGCAAGGTTAAATCATTCTGCATGCGCCTCACTGATGCCCTAGCAGGTATCTATCTTAATTATCTAATGTAATTTAAGGATCTGACTTAATTTGTGATACACTAACTACTAAGTATTTTGATTCACCTTCTGTTACCAGTCAGGACAGGCTAAGTGGTGCTGCTCTAACAGACAAGCCACAAGTACCATGGCTTACAACAAGAGGGATTAGTAACAATTTACAAATCACTGAGGGTTGGTTGGGTATAGCTCTCCTCCCATTCTGTCCCCATCATGGAGCTCAGACCAATATTTGGAGCAAGGTGAACCATGAACTCACTAATCAAGCTGTTCCCAAGGAGTGACAAAAGTTACCATAGCTCATCTCTCATTGAACAATGCTAGTCATATGATTCACCTGACTTGGTTGATCACCATTGTGTATTAAGAATAACAGTCTATCGAAGTTTGAAGACCACGGAACACGGGAAAATCAGTCAGAGAATTAAACAGTAGTGGGAGCCACTTAGGTCCTGTACAAGTGACCCAATGTTTGGAAGCCCTTTGAAGACACATCAGCGCTACTAAGTACCTGTTTTCAATAAACAGTGATCATTGTGTGGCCTTCTCAGGCTCAAAGATGAACAAGAAGATTACAATCCTTAGGCATTTCTAAGTATCTATTGCCCTTACCCTCACGTTCATACAATGTGCTAGCTCTACTGGGCATCCTTGAAATAGTGGACTTAAAAGATCCTTCAACTATAATTAAAAAACCACGGAACTGGCATAGGAATGGGCAGGAAGATCAATAGAAAAGGACGGATAGCTCTAGAACATATAAAAACTTAATTTATGATAAGAAAGGCATCTTGGATCAATGGGGAATGGAAGAATTATTCCTCAGATGGCATTAGGACAGTCGGCTAGCAAATTAGAAGAGAAAATCAATCTCCAGCCTTAATTCATACTCTATACGGACATAACTTCAACTCCAGATGGAGTAAAGAATTTGAGAAATAAACATTTGTAAAGTCATAAAACAGGGACATTCTCTCCAGTCACCCTCAGCCACTCCAGCATTATTACATCTAAGTTTTCACTTAGACAAAAATCATACACAAAATAAACAGATTGTACAACTCTTTTTCAAAACATTTCTTATGTGAGAAGAATGCCAAAGATAAAAATACCACTTAAGGACAAATATTTACAAACTAATAGAAGATTAATTTCATTTGACACACAAGGAGCTCATGCAAAACACAAAAGAAATATGTTAAGGTCCACAGAGGGAGAATGGGACTTAAAGAGACAAATTACCAGCAACAACAGAATTTAAACACACACATAGGAAAAAATATTTAGAACACATGAGTAATTAATGAAGTACAATTCTTACTGAATCCCTGGAGGCCACTGTTTCCTGTAATTGAAACAAGGTACTGGCCAGTTGGCTCCACAGGTAAAGGCACTTTTCCACCAAGCTGAGTTCAATTCTCAGCACCTACATGGTGGAAGGAGAGAGTGAACTACACAAAGTTGTCCTCCAACTTCTACATGCATGCTTATGCACATACACACACACACACACACACACACACACACACACACACACACACACAAACACACACATACATTTAAATGAAACTAGTTGAGTTTTGATTTGTTTTGCTTTTAAAACACAAAATCTCACTACATAGCCCTGCCTGGCATGAAACTTGTTATGTTGACCAGGTTATCCTTGAATGCACTGAGATCCTCCTTGTGCCTATGACTACCTCCTGAAGGCTGGGATTAAAGCATGTGCCGCCATGCCTGGCTGAAACAAATTTTTAATAATGATAAGTTCTCTAGGAACATATTTGTATACTTTGATTTAATTTGATACAGTTATTTTTGTGTTTGTGGTGGGGGAGACGGAACTCAGGATTTTGTACAGATGAGGCAAGCCTTCCTCCCTGGGCTATATCCCAGTGTTTGGTTTTCTCTCACAAGGTCTCAGGGTAGCTTAGGTTGACCTCAAACTTGCTTTCTCCCTCTCTTGGGTTCCAAGTGCTGAGAGTACAGGAAGCACCATCATGCATAGTTTGGTATTGCTTTTAAAAAGTAGATAGACAATGTAAGACCTTAAATGTATACCAATACGCCCAAATATAATTCTAACATTCTGTATCAAAGAAATAATCTTATGTAGAAAAAAAAAGTTTTTGTATAAATATGCTCATCTTAATACACTCAGAATAAACAAAAATTCAAACAGCAAGAGTCCAGGCAAGAATGTGGAAGTGGATTATGGTCACATATACGTGCATAATGGCCTGCCACTTAAACAATGCTTATCAAGAGGTTGTAATAAGAAGGTGGAAATGATTGCTTCCTGATGTATGTGAGCAAAGCAGTCTCTATAATGAATGTAAACACAACACATGAGTATACATATAACATATGACTGTACAAATGCCACATGAGTATACATATAACACATAACTGTACAAATGCCACTTGAATGTATATATAGCACATGACTGCAAGCAATACAAAGTTGTACATGCAACACACAGCTATACATACACAGTTGTACAAACAACATACAGTGGTATACAACACATGAGTGTACATACAATACTTAAGTGCATACACAACACAGGACTGTACATATAATACAGAAATGTACATACAATGCATGATTATATAAACCAGAATAATTTTTCTGAGAAAATAATATTTTTCTGAGAAAATAATCAACAAAAATTTTATTGAGAGTTTTTCCAAAGTGGTTACATTTTCTTTCTACTTTTTCATATATTTTAATTTTCATTTTAAAAGCATGTGTTGTTTCTTGAGAGATAAATAAGCATCTTAACAGCTGATAATAATGGAGAATTGGAGGCTGGAGAGATGGCTCAGAGGTTAAGCACACTGGATACTCTTCCAAAGGTCCTGAGTTCAATTCCCAACAACCACATGGTGGCTCACAACCATCTGTAATGAGATCTGGTGCCCTCTTCTGGCCTGCAGAGACATATGCAGGCAGAACACTGTATACATAATAAATAAATAAATCTTTAAAAAATAATAATGGAGTGTTGCAGGTGTCCACCTCAATGGGAACTTCACATGACGATGATGCTGGTGTTTATCAGTAAAGACAGAGGGTAGAGTCTAACACATACTGAATGCCAGAATATTCTGAAGGAGCCCCACATATTTACCCTCATTCAGTGTTAACATTCCTGTGTCATGATGACCCACGACACAGCAACTGAGTGACTTTTCTGAAATCACTCAGCTAAGTGAGTCAAGACAGATTGATTCTAAAGCCAGTACTTCTAAGCACACTATATAGATATCATTGCAATTATTCCATACAACAACCCTATAAAGTTACCACTGTTATCATCTTACACATGAAAGAAAGTGAGACTTTTGATATTTTTAGTGACCGTGGCAAACGAGAGTAGCAGGAATGGAGCTCCAGTGAGCTCAGGCATCTGACTTTGAACTCCATGCCCCCACCCCAACCCCCCCCACCCCAACCCCACCCCCTCACCCCCCCAACCCCAACCCCTGGAGAAAACTGCCATGGTGCACATTTCATTGCCCTGGTGCCCCTTTTCTTACTTAAGAAAGTGTACAAACGGTGGCAATATTCTCTTCATCCCATTTCTCTGCCTTTTGTGTGTTCCTTCCTTGGCCCTAGAAACTCTAAGATGGCCGACTTTGCTCCAAGCTTGTGGTTTGATAAAGATCTTGGAGGCTGTAGGAGACTCTCAATGTTTTATAAACATTTTTCCATTTCCGTTTTTGCTGCCTTCACTGGCCAATCAGAAAGCAATCCCCGAACTCTAGAAGAGTGTCTCCATCAATGGATGAATGAATCAAGAGAAGGTGGCGCGTGCACACTAGACTACTACTCAGCCTTTAAAAGCAAAGGAAAGCTTGCCATGGGTAACAGCACAGATGAACCAGGAAGACGTGGCACTGGGTGAAATAAACCAGGCAGACAGAGAAACACCATGAGCTCTCACGCCTGTGCAATGTAAACATGATGACCTCGCAGAAGCAGAGGGCTGAGTGCTGGTGAGCCCGGATGGAGACTGGAAGGAAAAGGAAGATGTTAGACAAAAGCTACAGCATTTCAGTTATGGGGGGAATAAGTTCAAGAGCTCTACAGTGCAGTCATCAGAGTTAAGAGTATTGTATACTTGGAGATAGGTATTGTGACACATCAGAAGGGGAGGGGAGAGAGGAGGGAGGGGGGGGGGAAGGGAGGGGGGAGGGAGGGAGGGAGAATGGTGGCAGCTGTTCTGCAGTATGTAGCTGCCCAAGAAGGACGTTATCAAGTTTCTACAGGATCATGGTTCAGATTCGTTTCTTGCAGAGCATAAATCACTGGGAAACGTTAAAAATGTAGCTAAGACTGCTAATAAGGACCATTTGGTTTTAGCCTATAACCATCTTCTTGAAAGTAAGCATTCCAAGGGTACTGAAACTGTAAGCGAAGCGTCTGAGCAAGTGAGAGATGTGAAGCTTGATGACGATAAACCCAAAGAAACCAAGTCTGAAGAGACTCTTGATGAGGTCCACTGAAATAAACAAAATCGGGTCTAAAAAAAGGAGATAATCCAACTTTTCCAAAAAGGGAGATGTTGTTCACTGCTGGTATACAGGGACGCTCCAGGATGGGACTGTTTTTGATACTAATGTTCAAACAAGTTCAAAGAAGAAGAAAAATGCTAAGCCTTTAAGTTTAAAGGTCAGAGTAGGCAAGGTTATCAGAAGATGGGATGCTCCTGACTGTAAGTAATGGAAGGGAGGATGGACTGGAGATTGAACCAGAGTGTACCCGATTCAAAGATAAAACAGCCTGATGCTAAAATTCCACCAAATGCCAAACTCAGTCTTGAAGTGGAATTAGGAGATATTGACTGAAACCAATGCTTCAGATCCGAAGACATCAGCAACAATAAAGAGTTGGCCTTGAAGCTTAATGTGACTAATTAGAGCTCATTACTATTGGAAAGGAAAAGTCAACTGGAAAATTCAAGGAGTTAACGCTTGTTACTTGATCCCAATTTTTGAGAAATGTAATCCTCTGGAAGTCCCTTTAAGTCTCAGATATTTCACTATAGCTGTGTAAAGTATTAAAGAGAACTGTTTTTTTTTCCTTTACCTCATATTATAAACTAAAAGGCTCAATAAAAATGTCATGGATTGTCTTGAAAAACAATGAACAACAACAATAAAAAAAAAAAAAAACAGGAATCTGCAGCATATAAAATAAGACCAGCCTACTTTTTCCATCTATATTGGGTTAGGGAGACCTCACAGAAAGAAACATTTAAGACCCCTCTAAAGTCTACTTCTTTTCCTCCAGTCCTCCTCCTCCTCCTCCTCCTCCTCCTCCTCATCATCATCATCATCATCATCATCATCGTCTTCTGTATGGCTACTTTTGTTTTATTATTTCAATAGTGTTGAATGTTGAATCCAGCACCTCACATACTAGGCAAGGCATATATTCCTGAACTACGCATTTCCAGTCCCTAGCTACCCATTTACCAAAAATTCAGTTTATGTTCTGAGTCCTTAAACATTTTTTAATTTTAAACTTTGGAGCAACCCCCAAATGCAAACATTGAATGCCTTGGTTTCTGGATGAGGAAACCCAAGGGAATATAAGACACAGGCTTAGGGTCTCAGGTTAGAAGAAGCCAGAGACATCTAGTTTCAAAACCAGTACTCTGGACCAAAATGCCAAGCTTGGCACTCATTCTACAGCCCAGCCCTCAGCATGAAGAGAGTCTCATGAGCAGACAATATCCAACAAGAACTTCACCATACGTGTGCCAGGACATGGTCCTATTGATGGGCAGAACTTCCCAGGTCTTCAAAGGATAGGAAAAGAGGTAGAAGCTAGGTTGGCTGCTTGCAAGATGCTAATAAGAGCTTTGTGGTTGTACATTTTTATATGGTAATGGCTAAATCTTCCAGTTAGCAGCTGTGAGAAGAAGAGGTTTTGCAAGGGGCTGTTTGAATACAGAAGGAAAAAAAACTGTCTGTTTTTTCCTAAGGGATGGCTTCCCAAGGACATTTTTTTCTGGGAAACTATTTTTTCCCACACAGAACTACAGGGATTGAATAACCAGTCCTCCCAAAAAGCTAAAAGCAACTCAGACCCAGAAACCACAGCAATCCAGAGAAGCACCAAGATAGCAGTCATGGTCTAGGAAGGTCACACACCACTCTAAATATTACAGGGCAACAAGATCAGAGGTCAGTGTAACTCTGTTGACTGAATACTAGAAAACCACAGGCAGGTGTGTGGCACATGCCTGTAAAGCCATCATTCAAGAGTCTAAGACAAGAGAATCCTGAGTTCAAGGTCAGCCTGAGCTACATAGTGGGATCCTGTCTAAAACAAATTGCTGAATCCCTCCACTCTTAGGTTGTATGATCCCTTGAATGTCTAAGCTGTTGAAAACGTTTTTTTTTTCCCCTCAACTGGACAAAAACACAAAGTTCACTGCTAAGAGAGTTACCTATAAAAATCAACAGAACAAACTACAAGCGCCATGTTTTTTTCAGTGCTGCATTAAAAATACAACTCAAAGCAGATCCCTGGCTACATCAGGCAGTGGGTCCAATGGACAAGCAAGCAGAAAGAGCTGTTTAGTTATTTGTTACTCCCTAGCACACAACCCCAGAATTTAATGGCTGAATACGACCTTAAGGCTTACTTGTCCACTATGATTCGTTAACGGGGACCAGCCTATAGTTAAGCATCATGGCTCCACACTACCCATCATCAGCAAGACTGGCCCAGTTGGGGCTGGAGGATCCAACTGCAAGGTGGACTCACTCCCATGGATGGAGAACCAGGTCTGCTGTTGGCTGGGACTTCAGCAGGACTCATTCTTGTTATCAGTGGGCTTTTAGATTCTCCTGCATATGGCCTTTCCACAAAGCAGCCAACTCTAGGGAGGAGTTTAGGAAGGATGTAAATACCACAGGAATGGTCTCTTCACTGGGGATCACTGGTATAGTAGACTGCCACACAGGTCATTTTTTTCTCCTTGGTATGAGAAAGAGCTTGCTCAGCAGCACAACTACAATGCATACGTAAACAGAATAAATAAAACTCGTGCTACATGGAAGCAAGAAGACTATGAATTATACCAGAGCAATAATAGCAGAAACTGCAATTTAGGCAAATGGCTTTGAATATGAGATACTTAGGACTTTACCTTTCGTGTGAACCAGAAGGCCAGGCTAGTACACCACCAACCAGTGCACCAGCCTGAGCCGAGCAGGCATATGGTCAAGACTGTGAGCCTTGCTGGGCCCACTTGTCTGTGATGTGACCAGGTGAGCAAATGTTGAGTGTAGATGTGTGGGTTGACCAATACCCTGGCGCTGTTTAAGGTAACATTTGCTGAAGGACACTGAGGTGTTTCAAAAAGGATTTCTCCTACCTACTATCCCGCCCACATGCCATGGTGGCAGAATCTCATCTGTCTAGGATCTGAATGCATTTTGGATGTGTTTCTTTTATATTTCCCCCTTTTCATAATCTCTATTTCCTCCAAGTTGAATCTTTCTTGTATTAACTATGTTTAATTGAAATAGAATTGTATCGCTTTTCCCCACGCTTTTGTCTCCTTTGGCCCCTCCCATGCATCCTCCCTAGAACCTCAAGTTCACCGACACTCTCAAGTTTACAGCCTTTTTTCTTTGATTATTATTATTACATGTGTGTGTGCGTGCGTGCGTGCGTGCGTGCGTGCGTGCGTGCATGGTGTGTGTGTGTGTGTGTGTGTGTGTGTGTGTGTGTGGTGTAGTACATGCTGAAATGTATTTAAATACAAGCTGCTGAGTCTGTTTCTGTTGTTGATGAGTATATAGGTTCAAGGCTGACCAGTAAGGAGCTCATCCCTGGGAAGGACTAATTTTCCTTATTCCGGCAGTCACTGGTTGCCTGCCGTTCTTTGCCCAGTGGTGGGACATTATGTGTGGGTACTAGAGACATTCTTTAGATGCCCGCGCGGTCTTAATTTGATCTTCCTACTTAAAGGCTCAGAAATCTAACACTCATTGCAAGCTGTGTCGGAGTGGACCGTCGCCTGTGAACTTGTCTGTAGTGGTTGTGAGTTTTCACTATCTGCAACACTGACCCTTTCATCTCAGGCTGGCCAAGTCCAAAGGAAAGGCCTCATATCCTACCCGAAGGAGAGAACCATCTGCCGGAATTCTGGGTGCTAACTAGAGAAGGTTCAAGGTCTTGGCAGTGAATAGTTTATACCTTTCACTGAGACACCCATATCCTCAGTAGTGGCAGCTGCCGTTCGTCCATGGGACTTCTGCATTCCTAGTCTTTTTTAGAAGTGAGGCAATTGCCCAGCTACGGAGAAATGAGAAAGAGATGTGGCATCCTGACTGCTTCTCAGTCACACTTTCAGCCAGACTTTCCTTATCTCTCCTTCACCTCCTCCCTCCGGCATCAGCAGATGATGCCAGCATCTGAGAATTTAAGGGTTGGGGGTCCATGTCTGTTCACCTCTCGGCTCTCCTTACTGCCAGCTTAGGGTGTTGTTCTCCAAAATTTTGTGCTCACATCCTCTGTTTGCTTTTGGTACCCTACCTGATTGTTTTGAAAAAAAAAATCAATTTTAGTGGAGTTTCAAGAACACACAAAAGTAACTGCACATTTAACCTCTACCGCCTCCAATATTTGAGCTAATATTCTTCATGCAGTAAGCAACCCTAAAGAAAAGGTAAAGAAAAGTTAATAATCTTCATCCTTCACCCTCATCCGCGTTGCCTAGCAATTCAGCTCTATTCTCCCGTTTTCACAGCTCACCAGTTATGGTGGAATCTGCAATGACTCCCACTGGCTCGTATTTTGAACACATCCTCTAGCATGTGGCAGTACTTTGTGACTCTGAACATTTGGGAGGTAGGGTCTAACTGGAGGACAGGTTTACTAAGGATGGGCCTTTAAAGTTTATGCCCAGGCTCTGTGGCCTGTCAAGTCTCTCTCTCTCTCTCTCTCTCTCTCTCTCTCTCTCTCTCTCTCTCTCTCTCTCTCTCGTTGCCATGATGGGATCACACTCCTGCCACCATGAACCGAGTTGCTCTGTAATGCTTTCTCCACCATGATAGGCTGAAACTCCTTGAATCTGTGAGCCAAAATAAATGTTTCCCTCTTCCCTTGTTTCTGCCCGTTATCATGGTCTCCATGGTGATAGTAACTAGTGATCTTCCCTTTCTGGCACGGCAGAGAGCCCTTTGTTAAAAGGAGTTGTCCTTGAGAGGTGGACCTTGTCCATTCCATCCCCACGTCTCTCTCAAATTTCCCTCCCTGCTGTAAAGCACCGTCTATGAGTGGCATTCTGATGAATACAACTGCCCTTAGCCCATATTTCTGGTGAGATTTCTTTACTTTCTGGTGATATTTCAGCTCTCTCTAAGCAACTGCTCAGCTGTCTCTCTCAATAATTCTTCACTGATTGAAGACTAGGGAAAGGACTATGGTGGACTAGGGAAGAGAAGGCAGGTTGGGGAAGTGTTTTTCTCTTTTAAGGGGTACTGGGCAAATCGCAGGGAGAAGATGTGCATTCTCTGGCCATTCTCTGGTCCTACTAAGTGCTTTGTAATCACTGTGGAATGGTAATGACATCCCTCCTGATCTTTCCTACTGTGGCTGTGCAGATGTGTTGGGTAACACTTGCCACACTACGCATGGCCTGAGCTAACTGTTATTCACAGGCATGAAGACGTCCCAGAGCAGTGAGGTTCGAGGTTACTCACAAAATCCCCACTCAGAGATTCTGTCTATTCAAAGCTGAAGGGAACAAAGGCACCTCTCTCACCAGGCATATGGGAAGCTTTAGAAAAATACATATTGTCCATTTTACAGGTACTTGAACAGGGGGAGAAAAGGCCCATTTTCTAGGCGCTCTTTCTGAATCTTCGAAACCTAAAACACAGACCTCTCAGAAACCATCTCGGATTTCAAGAGCCCGAGTAAAGTGGTGCTTTTGAACTGTTGAAGAAAAAATTAACCCCAGGAATGGAAATAAAGTTAATTTCTACTTTAGTGAGGATCAGGAGGCTCATTTACCGAAGCCTTGCTTCATGTAAGTACTTGATCCTTCATGGAATTCCTATAACAACCTTAGAAGATGCTCCTTGCTCTTTTCCCATCACGCACTATGGGCTCAGAGGCTTTAAAGTAAGACAGTGGCTGAGCTGAGACTCGAACATAAGCTTGCCCAACTGCCACATCTGGGCTGGGTCCAGCACTACTTCCTATAGAAACTGACATTGGGCCGTCAGTCATAGTCTACATGTCTAGTTGAGGGCCAACTCCTCTGTCACAAGATTAAGCTGGACTTCCATGGATGACAAAGAGATAGGGGGGTTGAGGTCACATATGTATCAGGCCTGGACAGGAAGCTTGCCTATCGTAAGTGGCTTGGTTAACCTAGACCCAGCTCGTCGGGAGCGCTCTCCAGTCCCACCTGTTTTTAACTGATGTAAACGCTGAAACACCTCTCTTTCATTTCCCATTCACGTGTTGCCCTTACTCTCACCCGGCCCCACTTTCAGAGCCCCATCTCCCACGCTGTCATGTTTCCTAGAGTTCTCCGTTAGCCTTAGCATTGAAAGATGTCCCACTGTGACTTAAAGATGGGGCTATGAATTATTTAAAGCTGCTGCTATTTCTGCCATTAAAGAAAACAAGTCCCCGACCCTTTTTGTCCTGCCAACTACTATCCAACCCACCTCTACTTTCTAGAAACAGTCCCCCAAATCACCATCTAAACACCATGTTGCCAGTACCCCTCATCACTCCACCCTTCGTTCCACTCCCCTCAAGCACTCATCATTGAAACATCACCCTTGTGTGCCACTGAGGTGCCGGCCACAAAAGCCCCAGTGGCTCCTGCTTTGCCACTCCAATGGGGAGTGCTTGTCTTCAGCTGACTTGACCTAGTAACATTTGCAAAGTCGACCCCTTGTCCCTCTGATCTACATCCTCCCCTTGGTTTCAGGCTCCCGGCCTCCCCATCAATTTACCTCACTCCCTCTGAGAAGCTGTGGTTGGTTCCATCTAACTCTGACTTTTATCTTGTATTCTCTCCCTTGCTCATCTTGTTCATACTTAAAAAACTTGGTCTAGTTTCATTTCCTGTTGCTGTGATAAAATAACCTGATAAACAACAATCAAGTGTAGAAAGCGTTTATTTTAGCTCATAGTTCCAGCATATAGCCCATCACATGGAGAAGCCACAGTGGCAGGAACCTGAAGCAGCAACTCACATCCGCAGCCAAAAGCAGAGGAAGAATGAATGCAGGTATGCACGGGTTCTCCTTTTTTATACAATCTGGAATGCACACCCAGGGAATGGTGCCACCCACAGTGGGCTGGGTCTTATCACATCAACTAATACAATCAAGACAACCGCCCACTGACATGCCACAGGACAACCTAATCTGGGTAGTCTCTCGGTGATACTCTTTTCCCCGATGATTCTAGATTCTGTCAGGTGGATTAAGAACTATCACAAAGCTCTCCAGACCATTGCTTCGCCCACACTTTCTTCCCTGAACTGCAGGCTCACAATTTCAACTCCCACCCTTACAGGAGCATCTCCGACACCATGCCTCTAAGATGGGACTCCTGATCTCTTCTGACGGTCAGACCTGCTTTACCCATAGCCTTCTTCATTTGAATCAATATGATGTCTCCACGGAGGTGCTCAGGCTAAAATCTTGGTGTCAGCCTCGATTCTTTCGTCTCTTCCTCACACACTGACTCCTAATGTCTCAGTAAATCCTGTCGGTTTTACTTTGAAATTATAGCCCCAGCCCAGGCGTGTCTCACCACCTCTGCGCCTTGCCTTGCCTCTTGCTCTCTCTGATGTTACTGCAATTACCTCCTGACGTGTTTCCCTCTTTCTGCTTTCAACCTCCTAAATCCTAGTCTCAGCAGAAAATAGCCAGAATTGTGTGGTGAAAAAGGAAGCCTATGGGTATGGGGTATGGCTCAGTGGTAGAGCAGTTTCTTAGGTTTTGTGTTCAGTTTCCAGCACTTAAAAAAAAAAAAGTCTCACAAGTCATCCCTCTGCTCAAAACCCTGTTCTGTGTTCCCACATGACCTTGATTCCAACTGTGGTTCTTATCTCTCTCATCTCTTCCGACTCAGCCCTAGCTCAGCCCAATCAGAGACTCTTTGGTGCTCCCTGATGCTCCCATAGCCTGCCAGCCACATCCATCCTGGAGATTGTTGGCTGCCCATTCTTTTCATTGATAATCTCCTCACCTCCTTTACCTCACTGACATCAGCCTGACCATTGTGAATAACTGCCCCTGCCCTGTAACCTCAGCTGCCTTCTGGCAGCCAAGTCAGCTGCCTTCTGGCAGCCAAGTCAGTGTTTCTTGTGTTCGATAGTACACACACACACACACACACACACACACACACACACACACACATTTACTTTCAGCTGGTTTAAAGTGTCCCTTTCCTCTAGAATATAGCTATTTGTTTTTGTTCAGAGGTACCAAACACCTACAACAGGGCCCAGCACATGACAAGTGCTTAATAAATGCATGCTAGATTCATCCTGAAGAACACTCTTTTGGGATACTGGCTGGATCGCATGCCACAGCCAAACCTTGCTTACCTGGCTTGCCACCATGTCTTAGAGTTTTTATTGCTGTGATAAAACACCATGACCAAAAAGCAAGTTGGGGATAAAAGGGTTTATTTGGCTTACACTTCTAGATCGTAGTCCATTGTTAGAGGAAGCCAGGACAGGAAATCCAACAGGGCTGGAACCTGGAGACAGAAGCTGATGCAAAGGCCACAGAGGAGTGCTGCTTACTGGCTTACTTTCTGTGGCTTTTTTAGCCTGCTTTCTTATAGAACCCAGGACCACCAGTCCAGGGATGGCATCACCCACTATGGGCTGGGCCCTCCCCTATTGATCATTAACTGAGAAAATGCCTTTCAGCTGAATCTCATGGAGACATTTTCTCAACCCAGGATCCTTCCTCTTTGATGACTAGCTTGTGTCAAGTTGACACACAAAACTAGCCAGTACACACAATATCCTAGATTCTGAATTCAAACTGGTTTCGTTTCCCAAAGCCACATAGTACATACAGATAGCTGAAGCTGCTTTGCAAGGAGACAATAACAACTATGCAGAGGGATACTGTAGTAGATGTATGGGTTTTGCATGGGAGGGGGCACCTGCGGAGGCCATCGTCTCTGAATCCATCTTTTCAGTGTTGCAGACTCCATACCATGTCCCAGAGCAGCACACAGATGACCAGGGCATACAGCCTCCTCATCTGCCCAGGACCTGCCTCTGCCACTCACAAGCCACAATTTCTAAAGGCAATCTCCTTCCTCGGTGTGCCTGTTTCCTGAGCTGCTAAATGTACATCTTCATTGAGCTTACATCTAGCATCGTTTTAAAGATTTGCAATTTAGGATTAAATTAGATAATATAAGGATGAGGAAGAAGTTTTTTTAATGCTTGCTATATAACCTTCAGTGGCTAGATAGATTGGTCAGCAGTTAAGAGCACATACTGCTCTTGGGGAAGACCTAAGTTCAATTCCCAGCTCAATGTCATGTGGCTCTCAACCAGTTATAACTCCAGCTCCAAAGGAATCTAAAGCTTCTGGCCTACATGGGCACCTGCACTCACGTGCACATGTCTACACACACACACACACACACACACACACACACACACACACACACTAAAAAGTAAAAATCTTTTTTAAAAAAATTAAATAATTTTGGCTAATAAGTAATTTTTAATGGGCTGGAAATGCAGCTCAATCATTAGAGTGTCTAGCATACCTGAAGCCCTGGCTGGGTTCAGGTGCCACATCTCATATGTGATACTTGGCAGCACATACATATAATCCTAGCACTCGGGAGGTAAAGGCAGGAAGATCGGGAGTTCAATGTCAACTCCAGCTACATAGAGAAATTAGGGCCAGGCTGGGCTCCATGTGGTAATGTCTCAAAATCAAATCAAATCAATCAATCAATCAATCAATAAATAAATACTTCATGCAAGTTTGTTGACAAATATATAAGCATATAAGTGATAAAAAACATATTTATGTTGTTCATTTCTGGTCATTTCATACAGATTTTAGCTTTTATATCCACAGGTACTAAGGAGCTAGGTAACTTAATACATGACAGAGGTTTCAACGTCATCTCAAACTCCAACACAGGAGCTTCCACAAGTCACTTCAAATCTAGAGGCGATCCAGAGAGCGGAGAGTGTGATGGCGTGATCTCACTGTGACCGAACGAACAAGTTGGTTGGAAAGCTCAATGTAACAAGCAGTGACAGGGAAGTCCCCACAAGCTGTGATGCTGTAAGTCTCTCCTAACGTCAGACAGAGCCCTGGAATGGAGTCCTTAGGAAATGCACTCTATAGCTTACTTTGACATTGTTCAGATAGAGCTGGGATCATAGTTATGGCCATTAAGGATGCAGACTCCTGTCCAGATGGAAATAGAAGCCAACACCCAAGAGAGTCTTTCTGCCAGCAAAGGTCCGTGGGCCAAGCATGTGAGAAAGCCATTTCCCTCCTTGTCTAAGCAGATAACAACTCTTAGTTCTGGGACTTCATCCATCTGGCTCTTTTCAAGTTCTTGAAGACTGATTTTTCTCAAATCCACTCTTCCTATGTGGCCAGTCCACACACACTGGATCCTGTCTGGAATGCCCTGGAGAGACATTGACACTGACATGCAGGGGTAGCAGATCCCAGCTGCAGTCTCTCCTCTTTGGTTACTTCTCTTTACCAAATGATTTAGGACCTGGGGCTGGGAGCACCCAGAAATAGTTCAGGATCTTCGGTGGGAGTTTCTCAGAGCCCAGAGTGTTCACCCTCATGCCTGGAAAAGACAGCGCTTATCACACTAACTAATGAATGGCTCTGGCTGGATCTTTGCCTGAAAAGCGTGAGTTTAGAGGCCAGATAATTACTACATAAGACAGATTAAGAGTGCAGAGCAAGTCTGGTTAGGAACATAGCATTCTTAAAAGGTTTCTCCTCCTAAAATGTACGAAGGCAATCCTAATGAAGTCTTCAAATAATGGGAAAGACACAGCCCTACCTGGCCATCTCCTGTCACCAAAGCTTCCAGGACGGAAGACTGAAAGTGGGTTACATCCAATCAAGTTGTTGGCCAAAAGGGTCCCATGGAAATCCCCAAACAATCTAGCCTATTGACAAGACAATAGGTTGCCCTCCATGAACTGTCAGCAAGGCCCCATTGCTGAAGATAACACCCAAAGAACTTAGGGAACATGGAGGGGTCAAGCTGGTGCCTACATAGAACCTTCACCTCTACATCCTAGTGTCTTTGGTACAGGAAGGTACTCTATACCTACTAAAAGAGAAATGTAAACACAACCCAGCTACAAACCCTTTGATCTACAATATTGTCCTTCCTGCAAAATATGCTAAGGCAATGATGGCACAAAGCTTGACGGAGTAACCAACCAATGTCTGATTTGACTTGAGGCTCACTCCATGAGATGGAACCCATATCCAACACTGCTTGGGTAACCAAGACCAGAGACTAGATAGCCCAGAGTCCTAAGGTAAAACCAAATAATACTGATCTAAAAACAGAAAAAAAAAATGTAGTAATACAAATGACACCAATGATATTCTGCTATACTCACAGATCAGTACCTTATTCAGCCATCATTAGAGACGCAGCAGCTGGGAGCAAGTACAGAGCATCCCAGCCAGACATTACACAGGAAGAGAGAAAACTTGGAACACAACTCTAAATGGGATGTCTCAATCAAATCCCTCCCCTCAGAGTTCAGGGACCCCTGAGGAAGAGGAGGCAGAAAGAATGGAAGAGCCAGAGGAGATGGAGGACACCAGGAGAAAAGGCCCTCTAAGTCAACTGAGCAAAGCTCACATGAACCCACAGAGACTGAGGCAGCATGCACAGGGCCTGCACAGGTCTGCACCAGGTCCTCTGTGTATATATCATAGCTTTCAGTTCAGTATTTTTATGAGACTCGTGAGTGTGTGAATGAGTGGGTCTCTGACTCTTGTGCCTGCTCTTGGGCTCTTTTCCTTCTGTTGGTTTGCCTTGTCTAATCTGATGTGTTAGTTTTTGTTTTAATCTTATATTTTATTTTGTTATGTTTTGTTGTTCTCTCTTAGAAGCCTGTTCTTTTCTAAGGAGAGACAGAAAGGGAGTGAATCTGGATGGGAAGGGAGGAAGAGAGGAACTGGGAGGAGTAGAGGGAGGGGGAAAACTGTAATCAGGATATACTGTATGAAAAAAGAATCTATTTTCAATAAAAGGAGGAAAATGTTTCTTTCTATTCTTGATGTGACTTATTGTTCAAATAGATTTGACTTTATATAAATTACAAATCCACTCAGGAGAATGAAAATAAATAAAACATTGCATAGACAGTTCAATGCTAAACAAAGCTATGCAACTTGAAATTTATTGTCAAATGAGTAACTGTTTTAAAAATTCTGGGAATTACTATGTTTCTAGATAAGTAAGAGCTTCAGTTACTAAGAGAATGATTCTCTGATGGTAAAATAAGGTATTTAGTCTTTATTAATTTAATTTATGCCATTGTCTCCATTTTTCTAAATTCTTTACTCAAGTAATTTTAGATCTGCAGAAAAGTTGCAATGACTATAACAATAATGATTCCTACATACCCTTTGCCCCAGTGTGCCTCTGCTATTAAATCTTACTGTAGTGTAATAATAAATTCTAAAAAACAATTGACATTGAATTTTGCCAGTTTTCTGCTCATTCCTTGGAGGGAGTGTTGTTTCAGGTCTCAGTCCGGAGCTCAGGCTCCACTTAGATCTTCCTCTTCAACCTCCTCCAATCCGTACACGCTCCCCAGCCTTTCCTTGTGTCTCATGACTTAGATACTTTTGAAGAGCACTGGTCACTTATTTTGTAGAAAGTTCCTCAGTCTGGTTTTTTGACGTGTTTTCACTATAGACTGAGATGAGATATTTTGGGAAGGAATTCCTGAGGAGCACTGTGCCTCTCTCAGGGCCTGGCATCAAGCAGTACATAATATCAATATGGTCCTGTTAAATCTTGCCTATTTAGATATGATTTATCTGACAATTTTTCACTATAAAATGACAACCTTTCCTATGTTCATAATAAATATCCTCAGGTGGAGGCTTCTTTGGTGCTGTGGGTCATGCTTTTTCTCTCCAGCTTTTGCCCACTGATTTTAGCATCCTCTGATGGACATTGCCTCTATCGACTACTATTGCAGTATTTGCCTGGTGGTGATTTTTCTATTTCCCGCATTCCCTAACTAACTGAAATTCTTCTGTGGAGGATGCACCATTCTCTTTAAGTGGAGAGAGTTGAGTGTAGACAAAGGACTTCAGGGATAAACCAGCATATTGATTACGTTTGCATCACAGTGACCAAGTACATAACACATACGATGTAAGGGAGAGGGGATTTGTTCTGGCTCATGACTTCTAAATTTTTGGCCCATGATTCTGTACTTCTAGGCCCATGGTGAGGCAGAAGACCAGGGTTGCAGGGGCACATGGCAGAAACTGTCTACCACACGGCATACATGAAACAGAAAAGAGAATAGAAAGGAGTAGTGGCAAGATACAGCTTATGTTTGCTAAAGGCCCCATATGTAACTGTTCACCACATCTCAATAAGGCTGTGATATTATGAATCTATCAAGGGATTAATCCATTCATTACCTCTGAGCCCTCATGATCTGTCTCTGGAAACACCATCTCACACATACATACACACACACACACACACACACACACACACACACACACACACACACGAGAGAGAGAGAGAGAGAGAGAGAGAGAGAGAGAGACAGACAGACAGACAGACAGACAGACAGACAGAGACAGAGATATGCTGCACTAATCTTTGAGTGGTTTCTTAATTCAATCAAGATAACTAAATTAACCCCTACAACTGGCCTCTTGAAATCTGAATTATTTAGTAAGTAAATTCTATCTTTGTTATCATCATCATCATCATCATCATCATCACTATACCCATCAAAAATTGTCTTCTGTAGATCAGTTTTTTATCTTAGTTTAGAAAGGCTAAAGCAGCAACTCAAGAGATGTTCTTTCCTTCCGCCTAGCCCTCCCACCAAGACAAAGGATGGAGATAGCTTTTTCTTCTTATGTGACCCCATCAATAGTCTTCTCTCTTTTTTGTACATTTCTTCTGAAACATTTCATGGCCAGGATAATTGGTAGCAACACACACACACACACACACACACTATATTTCAGGCTTGCATGACTATAATACACTTTATATAAAACTATGCCCTTTCAACCCGCTACCAATTGATAAATGAGGCTTGCTTAGTAATGGAATACATTTTGCTTTACACAAGCACTATTTTTGTGCCAGCAATGTGGAAGACACGATTTACCAGTTGCCTGATAACTATTACCATAATCATGTTTGCTATTTGATGCATTTTGAAGGTAGACGAAAGAACAAAGGAATAAAGTTCACATTAAAGTCTACTTTTCTGTTCCAATTTTAAAACTTCAGTCATTTTTCTATTTTTAACCAATTATTTTCTATTCTTTTTTATTTCGTGAAATAATGGGGCTCTTTTAACATGCATCTGGAGTAATAAAAGAGAGTACCCAGCCTAGTCACCTCCCTATCCAGCGGCTTGTCTGTCTCTACTTTATTGGATTTTAAAACCTTTCAGCAGATGCATTATGTCAAATGGCCATTCATTCACATGTCTCTCTCGGCCTTGATTACTGCTGCAAACCTGCTTTTCTTTCCAAATGGAAAGTGATAAAAAGCGAATTGAGAAGCCTTGACCAATACCATACTCAAAACTCCCTTCTGAAGCTGCCTGTCCACACAACACTTGCTTTTTTTTTTTTTTAATAACAAATCAAGGTGAGATTTTAAATTAAAGCACTGCTAATATTATTTCAACTCAAAAATTTCATTTGCAAGAGCTTTTTCTTTAAACACTAAAGTCACACTCTAGGGCTTACCCCTCACATGGGGAAATGCATGTGGGAACTGGTACCTGTTGAGGAACATTACCTTTCTTGCGAGGGGAAGGAGGGATTATGGGTAGAACTAAGTGAAGCCCATGAAACCTATGAGCCTCGTTATCTCTTTTCACAGCAGAAATACGCTACAGGACAGCATCATCTGTGAGCCTTGTCTTCTGTGTCACTTCGGCATGGCTATTCACTGCGGAGTTGGACCATGCGTTGTGCTCACTAATAGAACCTCAGCTGCATGCACTTGGCAATGGAAGTAGATGAAGTTATTGATCAAAACGCTTAATCCTCCTCTCCTGGCATAGAGGCACACTTCTCTTCCCCACTGATGTTTGGTTTGTCTATATAATTTGTTTGGAGTCATGGTAAGTGAGATATATATGTTTCATTACTTCTTGTGTTTAAGTTTGGAAGCCGTACTTACTTTGAGCAGTGAGACATTGGCGTATATGATGCGGCGAGAGGTTTGAAATATTTTCACACACTTGAACTTGCCTCCTCTGCTTGCTTCTTGCCTTGTGGCCATGAGAAGCTGCTGTTCTTTTTTTATTTGTTTGTTTGAATTTTGGTTTCTTTTTTTTTTTTTTTTTTGAGACAAAGTTTCTCTGTGTAACAATCCTGGCTGTTCCGGAACCAGCTTTGTAGACCAGGCTGGCTTCCACCTCACAGAGGTCTGCCTGCCTCTGAATCCCAAGTGCTGGGATTAAAGGCGTGTGCCACCACCACCCAGCCAAGGCTGCTGTTCTTTGAGCCTGGGTCCCAGAATGTGAAATAGATCTGTGTGTAAACTGTCACACAAGGTCAATTCCAGAAGGAATCTAGCCTAGTTCAGCCTGGCCCCAACCAATCTGATAAAACATGAGTGAGAAGGAATGGATGATATTTCTCATAGGTCATTGACTCTGTGGTCATTGAGTTTGGGGTGATAGTTGCCTGATCAAGTAACTTTTAAAAGAAAGAAAGGTGGATATAGAACTTGCAGAGTGAGCAAACACCCTTAGTGAATGTGACATGGGAGTCTTGGACCCACTGCTCCTTGATGGTCTCTATTCCCTCAGGTATCTCCCAGGGTCAGGATCAAACCCCAAGTACAATTTTCTTTGGTGTTGAAGGAGAAATATGCTGCCACAAATGACTCCCTATATGAAACTCTCACGTGGGACACCAAGCATCTATACTATACTTTGAGACATCAAAATAAAAAAAAGATGTTCAAAAGTAATGTTGGCTTTTTGTGCAATTCTTATATAATCGCTGGGCTTAGGAAATAACTCAATAGAACTTACAGCTCTCCCTTGTATCTGAGGAACTACATTTGAAGGCACTTTGAGGAGCTGGTAAAGGGCAACTACTAAGGAAAAAATATGTTTGTACTTGTTTCCTGTGTGGATAAGTGATTCTCACTAAAGTATTTCAGAAAGGAAAGAAAACTGACAGGAGGAATTCCTGGCAGTCAGTTCGGAGCCAGCACCACGAGAACAATAATCAGGGATTAAAGACCTCTTCAATTTGATGCATGTGACTGAAATCATCTTTGCTGTATTTCTGTTGGCTAATGGTGTTGTTATCTTTATTGAAGTTCAGGGAGGTAGAAAGACTTGTTTAAAATCAGACCATTCAGATTGAAGCTAATGCTCAAACCTAGCTCTCCCGATTCAAACCCATGTTCTTCACAGTCGAAGATAACTCTCATATACCCCAGATTAGGAAAGAAAGACCTTGATAGTTCAAAATATCAGATGAAATAAGAGTTTAAAAAACACATAAAACAAACAAACAAAAAAACATTATTAGACTAAAAATTAGTCAAGCTCTTAGTCAAGAGCCATCCAAACTCTTCCGAGTAGAAATGAAAAACATATGGAGTATGAGGCTCAAAGGCAGAAATAAAACCTTCAGCCTAAAAATAAACAAGCAGGAAACAGGAAAGGAGATTCCCAATGTGCTGCTCTACAGAAGGCGGCCATGCTGTGTGCTCCATAGGGAGACAAAGAGAAGTGCGGCCATGCTGTGTGCTCCACAGTGAGACACAGAAAGAAGGGCGGCCATGCTGTGTGCTCCACAGTGAGACAGAGAGAAGGACGGCCATGCTGTGTGCTCCACAGTGAGACACAGAGAGAAGGGCGGCCATGCTGTGTGCTCCACAGTGACACAGAGAGAAGGGCGGCCATGCTGTGTGCTCCACAGTGAGACAGAGAGAAGGGCGGCCATGCTGTGTGCTCCACAGTGAGACACAGAGAGAGAAGGGCGGCCATGCTGTGTGCTCCACAGTGACACAGAGAGAGAAGGGCAGCCATGCTGTGTGCTCCACAGTGAGACACAGAGAGAAGGGCGGCCATGCTGTGTGCTCCACAGTGAGACACACAGAGAGAGAAGGGCGGCCATGCTGTGTGCTCCACAGTGAGACAGAGAGAGAAGGGCGGCCATGCTGTGTGCTCCACAGTGAGACACAGAGAGAAGGGCGGCCATGCTGTGTGCTCCACAGTGACACAGAGAGAAGGGCGGCCATGCTGTGTGCTCCACAGTGAGACAGAGAGAAGGGCAGCCATGCTGTGTGCTCCACAGTGAGACACAGAGAGAGAAGGGCGGCCATGCTGTGTGCTCCACAGTGAGACACAGAGAGAGAAGGGCGGCCATGCTGTGTGCTCCACAGGGAGACAGAGAGAAGGGCGGCCATGTCTGTCATGGACTTCACAGGGAGACAGAAAAAAAGGGCAGCCATACTGTGGGCTGCAGAGTGAGATACAGAAAACATGACTTTTATTTATTCTATCTGTTTTTAATACGGCTTCCACAGAATTACAGCAAAGACTCATTCCTCCCATGCACCCCAGAAAGCTGAAACAGAATTTGACTCCTTCAGAAGGGTCTCCTTGGTTAGCCCTCCCATCCCCCACCCCAGTTCCAGCCAATCTGCCTACACATACATATGCCCCAGACGCTCCGAACAAGAACGCTGGTCTTTGCACGGCGCACCTAAATTGTCTACACATGCATGTGGAGCAATTATTTAATGCACCTGCCACCTCTGTATGATTTCAATATGGGAATAATCATCAGCTCACTAACTCTGGGTACCCAGTGAGCGTGCAGCAGCAAATGGGGGCATCTCTATGCTTTACAAACGGGAAGGATTTCAGCACTTGGCAGATGAAAGAAAACTTTGAGGTTGCCCGTGCTTGCAAGAGAACCACAACTGGGCAGCTGTTGCCCAGTGTTTTCCTTCCAGGCTCTTCTGTTTAAGCAGTGGCAACAAACACAGAAAACCCAACAAAGCCATTCTTCAAACAAACCCTGATTCAGCCATGTAAGAACAAAGAGACACTCAATGAAATCCAACAAACAGCAAGTCATTTAAAGCCGATAAAAGAAAAGGCATTTTAAAGCCAGTACATAATTAACTTACAAACTGACTGTGCATGAAATTGTTAAGGCAAGTAATTTGATAAAAAAAAATTTTAAAGAAAGGATTTACTAAGAGTGTGATCTGTTTCTGCCCTTGCTTGTGCGAATGAGGGGAGAAGGGTCACTTATCTTTGCTTAGAATGAATCACAATGTGTCCAGAAACTTTTTTTTTTCTTTTGGTTTTTCGAGACAGGATTTCTTGTGTAGCCCTGGCTGTGCTGGAACTCGCTCTGTAGTATAGGCCGGCCTCGAACTCACAGAGATTCACCTGCTTTTGTCTTCTGAGTACTGGGATCAAAGGCATGCATCACCACCACCAGGCCAGAATCTTTATAAGAAGATAAGGTTGGGCGAGGAAACTTCATGGCAGCTGGGTGTGGTAGTGCACACCTTTAATCCCAGCACTCACTTGGGAGGCAGAGATACATGGGTTTCTGTAAACTGGAGACCAGCCTGGTCTACATAATTAATTCCAGGCTAGCCAGGGAGACATAGTTTTTAGATTCCATCTAAAAACAAGAGAGAAACAAACAAACAAACAAACAAACAAACACCTGGTGGCATGCACAACTCAGAAAGAGATTCATTCCATGGATGAGGCCAGAGTCATGTATTCCATTGTTTCTTCTCTGTGTGGAACTTTAGTGTGGGACAGAAATCTGAAAAGCTCCACTGACCTGAGGCTAGGACTCCGAAAGAGAAAGAGCCCCGTGGAATTTCTTATTCAGTCTAGCCCGATTTTTCTAGATTTATGAATGGCAACACCAGATATCAGTTGAGAGCACCTACGAGCCAGTTCCCATCTCCAGTTCTAGCCACGCAAAGCCAAAGGCTAGTGTCACTTCCTGGTTACCAATGATCCTCGGTGGAGAGGGTAAAGTGTCAAGTTCCTGGGCAATGCGCCTGCAGATTATTGAATTGTAGGTGTCTTGTCGTGACATCTGCATTGACCACACCACCTTCTTCCTACTTACATTTCTGGCGGGAACAACGGCATGCATTGCCAGCTACACCGTGTGGAAAGCGGGCCTGTCACACACTCGGGAGACTGCTGCCATCCTTGGTGGGTGGCTTCTCCTAGCCCTACTTAGGAGTGGAAACTGCAAGTGACAGCCCAGGTGGCAGAAGCCAGCTGAGCGAAGAAGCCAATGGTAGCACAGGAAGCAGAGAACAGGAAACTTGTCCTTGAAACCAGGCTGCACTGTGACCTTGGGAGAGATCGAAAGCAAAATGAATGTACATATATGTGTGTGCACCTCTGCAGTCACATTTACCATACTTATTCCACAGTTTTTATCTGAAGTTACGAAGAAAACATGGTCCATGCTTACAAGAGGTTCAAGATCAAATCCGTCAAGGTCTACAAATGCTCCCCTGTCTAAGAAACAAGAATAGGGCATGCTCTATAGGAGCGCAATTGACTATGAAAGTTTTTAGAGGACGGTCCCAGTTAGCTTTCTATCAACTTTACACAATCTAGTTATCCAGAAGAGGGACATCAATCGAGAAAATACCTCTATCAGACTGCCTGGGCAGGAGGCCCTGGGTGGTATAGAAAGAAAGCAAGCTGGGCTAGCCAGAGTGTGGAAGTCATGGTGAGGAGACCATGGCAAGCAAACTCGTAAGCATCATTTTTTCATGGCCTCTGCTTCAGCTCCTGCCTTCAACTTCCTGTCTTGAGTCCCTGTCCCACCTTTTCTTCAGATAAGAGCTATAAGATGAAATAAAGCTTTTTTCCCCTAAGTTGCTTTAGGTCATGATGTTTGTCATAGCGATATAACCTAACTAGGACAAGGACAGAGACCCCGTTCCTGAAGAACACAGAAGCTGTGTAGGAACATCTGAACAGAACAGAGCTCAACAGTTTGGTCAACGTTATATTGTCTAGACAGTTTGATTATGTAACTTGTAAGGGAGGGGAAACCAAACACTTACTATCAGCCTTTGCTTCCTTATGGTCTAAGAGGATTTTGCCATAAGAAAATCAACACTTTCCTTGAGCTTCGTTGTGGAACTAAAAAGTCTTCTCTGTAAGACTAGGGCATGTCCTGTATCTTCTCGACTTGAGATCCACGGCTTCAGGAACTGAAAACTCTACTCTTAGCCCTGAAAGTGGAGCTATTCAACCAGATTATTTGATATTATAAAGTTCTATTGAATAATAGTTCAGTTTTCCTAAGTACAATCGTGAAGGGAAGGTTTTCTACCCGACCAGGAGATGAGACTAGAAAGAGGTGAGAATAGGATGTGCATAAGAGATCATATCAAAGTGGAGGTCCTTTCTTTCTCATCAATGTGGTTTTTTTTTCCATTTTCCAGTTTTGAAACTGACCAAAGTTATAGCTATTTTACTAATTATATTGGAAGTGCTAGATGATGTCAAGAAAATTGGATAGTGCAATAAAACAACCTTACCATGTATTTAAACTCTTTTTTCTCTCACAGTTTTGTGAAATCTGTAGACCATCTAACCTGTATGGTGAATTTTCATTTATACGAAACTACATTAATAAAGATCTATAATGAGAAACTAGACTGAAAAGCAGTTCATAATGTACCTTTCAGCTTTATAATTAGTTCTATAATCTGTAATCAGATGATTTAAATCTAATAGAGTTAAATTACAAAGTAAGTAATTTCTATTTCCAATAGAAATCGTTATATCTTTGGAATTTTCTGAAGCACTAATGAGTTTTAGAGAAATTATTGTATATCTTATTCGCTTTATTCCCATTAGTAAGCACAATGCCTGGCATATGCTACTTGCTAAGTAAACAACCACTGGACCAATCAATGGTTATGTAAACTTGAATGAGTGATTAATAAAATCGTATTGATTTCCCATTGTTCCCACTCAGGGCCTGAATGATACTCACTTCCCTATCTTCTCAGAGCATGGATCCATTTCCTCGTCCATTACAGTTGGGTGGTACCGCTGCCCCATGAGTCATTAAATAAAACATGCCTACCTCCAGGTAATATGTGATGAACTGCTAGTCAGAGAGGCCGGAGAGGTAGAGTCCAGTTCTGCCGTGCCTGTTAGCCTTCCTGCATGTGTCATATGTAAAGGAGGTTTGCACTGAATCTACTGCCAACCAAATTCTATTCACACGTGACACGGGTGTTATATAACAACTCATAAAACTCCAAAAGACAAATGATTTAGTTCCAGTTTATAAATGAAAAAGAAAACCGAGGCTCAGAAAGATTGAGGAACATAACCAAGGTCAGAAATTCAGGAGGTATGATGGCAAAATAGATCTCATTCTAAGTCTATTATTATGATGGTTCATACAAGTAGCGATCGTGATGGGGTAGATAAGAGATTTTTAAACTCTGAAGCATTTTACAAATACACACTACCATCACTGTCATAGTGTGCCAATATCCAATGTTATGGGAATTGTCCAACTAACATCTCTTCTCTAAAGTTGATGCATACCATTGAATATGAGCAGCGAGTCCCTGCCTTGCCAGACCACTGTGGCAGACTCTTCCAGATCTGCTCTGTTCAAACCCTCAGTCTCTTCTGATTGGACATCACTGTCTGGGCAATTGCTCACTGGTCTTTGTTTCATCTGTACAGAGTCTGTACAGAAGGATGGCTGCCCACTATTTTGTGAAGGATGGTTTTGCTAGCAAAGTACTCCCACTCAGTCAAATGAGGTTGCTTTCCAACCATCCGCTGTCATTGAAAGGTAGGCATGTTAGAGCTTTAGGGAGACATGTTGAGGCTTTCAAAGGATTGGTGAGCACTGACTCAAGGCTTCTCACACATCATTCAGGACTGAAATTCCGCTCCAGCCACCAATGCCAGCACTCCTTCTCTGAAAACTTGGGTAGCTTGGGAAGCTGAGTTCACACTGCCCCTCGTAGACTGTTCTCTCCAATACACTTTGCTGAGACCCTGCCATTTGTGCTTATTGGGTGAACTGTAAGATGTAAAAGATTCGAATATCAAAATGTTTGTGTGGGTGATGTCTCAACACTTCCCATGTAATGCACCTGCAGTCCTGGAGAAGCAGAAAGGAGACACGGCTTAAAAGAAGGTGCTAGTGCAGCCCTCCTGGAGTCAAGCCCTGATCTTGTTACTTAACCTCTCTCAATCTTAGTCTCTTCATGGTGGTCACGGGAGAATGTCTGCTTCAAACTGATGTTAATAGGAACAAAAGCATTATTATATCAAACCTAATGAAACATGTTCTATACATAATAAAACTGTATAAATGTTTTCTTTTTTATATAAAATCTCAAGTTTACTGATCCCTATAATTTGGACATGTGTGTTTCATTATGGAAAATGCAAGCTTTAGGGGTGGTTAGAGGGTTACTCTCTGGAGAAAGGTTTCACTGATTGAAACTCCACCAAGGCCAAATAGTCGACAGTTTTATTAGAGTTTGGCAGAGGATTGTACACAGATTACCTGAATATAGTGAGAGTGTGAACAAGAGGAAGGAAATTAATTTCTGGCGGACCGAAGCAAAGTCACACAGCTTTTTCTAACACTAGGGGCAAAAGAAGTCTCCCAAGTTACTCTCTGAATAGACAAGCGGCGTCCATTCCTGTGTCAAGCTCACTGGTACTGACACTGGCGTAGGCCAAAGTCTTCTAGGGACCTGTCCTGGCTGCATGCCCCCATCACCGCTCATCCGTCACGCTTCAACCTCTTCCTGCCCCACCTCCAGTCATGTGTTACTCCAGTCAGAGTTACTTCCGACTACCCTGGTTGCTGTTGTAATCACACGATCTCTTTTGTAAGCAGAGCAAATGCAGGTATGGTCAGAAATCAAACAAAATATCTGGACTTGTTTCTGTACGAGCTAAGATGACTGCTTTCAAATAAGTCCATGAAGGTGATCCCTAAAAACTATTGTCATAACTTTCATAAATGGGAAAGTCTAAAAGCAACCTGGACTTGGATAATGAACTGTGGCTACAGGTGACATCTGAAAGGTGGACCAACTGATGGGCTCTAGTTTTCAGCAAACAAAGAACGTAAAGAAGCTTTGCTCTACACCCAAACCTCGCCAGGCAGATCTCCCATGACCATTTTTAACTGATCATAAAATGTAATTAGATCTCTGTGAAAATCATCCCTTTTTCAATTAACTAACCGATGAAAATTGGACTGGATGAGTTTCTGTTTTAATTATATGAAAATAATTGCTCTTGAGAAAATTGAATCTGATTTTTTTCTTTGTAATGGAGTTACTTTTATTCTTTTTAAAACATGCAAATATGAGCTGGAGAGATAGGGCAGTGGTTTAGAACACTTGTTGCTCTTGCAGAGGACCCAGGTTTGATTCCCAGCATCCACATGATGGTTTACAACCATCTTTAACTCAAGTTCCATGTCATCCAGTGCCCTCTTCTGACCTCTGAGAACACTAAGAATTCTCAGGGTTTAAGTGGTATATGTAAACCCTCACATAAAAGGAAATATATAAATCTATTTTTAAAATTTTTTAAACATAAAAATAAGGACTCTAGGATATAGAGTAGGGCTATAAGCCAGTCTATGTGTATGTTGGATATAGTCATTTATTGCCTAGCAGCCCTATCTAATGCTATACTTTTTTTTGATGGATGGATATCTTAAACTTCTCAAGATTATTTGTATTTACAGTAGACCCTCCACAAATCTATAAGGCTAACTCCCTGGACTTGCCCTAATGTTTACCACATACCCTAACCATTGTAACAACTTAGTCTTTGTTTGTTGATGTTTGAGAACTAAATTAAACTATTTGTCAGGAAATGAGTCTTTCAGCAGGAAAAGAAGGTGTTACTTAGATTACTGATGAATTAACAGATTGTTAAAGGAGCAAACAAAGGTGACAGGCCTTCTGAACTGTCACCTGAACACATAGAACTGACAGGTTCCCTGCCTTCTACAGCAGGGGTCTACAAACTACAGCTCATAGGTCAGATCTGGCCCTTGCCTTCTTTTTGTAAATAAAGTTTTATTGAAACAGCAGTAGCACACCTATTTACATATGGCCTATGGCTGCTTCTGATCTACAATGAACAGAGATGAGTAGTTGGACTATTCAATAGATAGAAATAGTAATCAATAATATATTTATTGTCTGACCCTTGACTAAAACTGTTGCTAACCTTGGTTCTAAAGGACTTGTGTTAACACAGGATAATGCTCTGAGAAAGGTGACTGCAATTGTGTTTTTAAAAACATTTCTGGAACCTTGTCAAGATGAATTAATTCCTCCTCAAGGTTATCCACAACAATGAGAAGCAAGCCAAGTGATTAACTAAGCCACTTCCACAGTCCTATGACACAAATGTCCCTTTTGCAGGTGTCTTATTTTAGAGTATATTATACGGATAACTCCAGCGGGAACACACTTCTTATTTGTACCTGACACACCTGCCTCTCCAACTGCAGGCCTCCATGGCTTAGAAGTTTGAGTCTTTCACAAACTTGTAGTTCAGAGCTTACAAGAGGTAGCCATGAACGCAGTCTGATGGAACTGGAAGTGGAGACAATCTTTACACAGGTTGTTTCTCCAAGTGTAAAGCTATTATAGGAGCCTGGGTTAGTGGTTTATTAGCTCTACATACATAAGAAAGACTAAATCCTGAAGTGAAGAAAGATTCAATAAAAGTAGAATCTACCCATTCATTCTCCATCATAAAGTCCTACAGGTAGATCTAGCTGTAGACAGAGCAGCAGACCAAGGGTCAGACAACTGGGGTCCTAGAGCAGAGTCTACCCATGCTAGCATGACGGCCTTAGGCAAATGATAGATCTTTATAGAACACAGTCACCCTAAACTCCCTCTTCCAAGGGTCCTATAATTCCAGCCTTCTGAGGCTGTACTGGTACTGTCATTGTCTGGCACACAGCAAGCACTGTATAAACGTTAGTCGTTAGTGTTTTGTGAAGGTGAACCTTTAAATCCAAAGGTGAATTCTTACCCATTATAGCAATCAATGATTTATGAACCAGCTTTTCAACCAGACATGACTTAGGTAATGAAAACTGAAGTCTGCTGACCTAAGAACAAATGAATGAAATGTTTTGTTTGTTTCAGTGGATGTCAATGGTAGCTCTCCAATCTAAAACCCCAAGAGAACAGGTGGTTCAATAAAATAGCTGTGTTTTGTACCATGGTGCAGATATCTTTCTCTCTTGAAAATCATGGTGAAACTTAGAACTCAGGATTCAGAATTTGGAGTTCCCAAACATTAAAGTCGCTTTTGGTAGATGCTTGACATTATAGACATTTTAAAGTAAGTAATCCATTATATATATATATATATATATATATATATATATATATATTTATATATATATATAAATCTATGATAAAGATTAATTTATAAATTAGGGATGATACAAGAGTAATAACAGTAACTAATAACAAAATGGAATAATTTTTAGTAATCTGCTGAATAAAAGCTGCCAACATAACTACTCCTGCAGTTGGGACACATTGTTAAGTGAAATAGGGGTTGCCTGAACACAAGCACTGCGGTCTTGAGATAGATGATCTAATAATATGAGATGAATTATTAAATGACTAATGGGCAGGTAGTGTACACAGCATGGAAACACTGGACAGGGGATGATTCATTTCCCGAGCAGCAGGCACTTTAAAAACCTAACAAATGGTCCATGCCTGGAGTTTTCCATTTACTATTTTTGGACAGATGCAGACAACAGGGCCTGGAACTCTGAAGGTAAAACCACAGATACGAGGGGTCGACAGTATATAACTATAGTGATTTCGTGTGATGCAGGACGGGGGAGGTGACTTCTATCACGATGGTAAATGGCGTTCGGTCCTGCACTTCCAAGCTGAACTAGCCAGTTAGTGGCGTGGCGGAACTGCTGCACTTGTCATAAGCCTTCTGGCTTCATCGCTTTATAGCTCTTTGGACATTTCTAGCTACCGGGATCTGCAGCGTTTGCCTGAGGGCGTTCTCAAAAGACACAGAGACCTGCTCTGCACATAAGCCAAACAGAAAGGCAATGCTGAGGATTCAGTGCCCCTGTTCAGCAGCCCTCCTTCAGTGTCTGGCAGGACCAGTCTGAATATCCCAGATACCTGCCTCTTGGGTATCATAACTGGGTCATGTTCTAGATTTTTTTCCCATGAATTTTAACTCAGTCATCCCATGTACAGATTACTTGGTAAGAGATTCCCACTCACTCCGTGTCTCTCTTCTACCTTCCTTGAAAGCCCCACTCACTCCCTGTCCCTCCCTCGTCTCCCTCGTTTATTTTCTTTGCACTTTTCAAACAAGCTGTTCTCATTCACCTCTTCCTCGGACATCCAGTCTTTGCTGAATCTCATCAAAGACAATGGTGTGAACTAATACATTCTTCTTGAGTTTGACTAACAAGCCTGTTCAATTCTATCAACTCTATAAAAACCATCTATAGCCAAAAAATAAGAACAGAAAATAAATATATATATAAATTAAAATATATATAACATGGGAATAGCGAAAATCTTGCTTTTCTTGAGCCAGAAGTGTGGGGGGTAGGGGATGGACACCAAACTTGCTGTCCTCTCAGCACCCAGGTTGGTCTGGAGACTTTCCTAAGAGGTAAACAAAGAATTATCTTCCCTCCAATTCACATGTGGCCAGATGCCTCTGAGTTCTTAGAAAAACTTCCAGCTGTTTTTACTGAAATAAAGTCAACAGTAAATGATCTTTTCTTTTTTTGAGCAGGTGTAGCATATTAGATGTAACCTATTTCTGGTCCCTCTTCACGAAAAATCCCTAATTCTTTAGTAGTGAACCCCCTTTTCCTGGTCCCATTTCTCCTGGTTGGAAAGCAGTTGATGGGACTCAGATTCAAGTTCCACTAGGTCACATCTACTAGAGACACAAGACACTACTCCTGGGCACCAGGGGCACCAAGACTGAGACAGAGCCATGTGACACCCTCCTGTGATCATTCCATAGCTACAGTGCCATATTTAACAAGTAGAAACACAGAATGTCAAGTTAAATTTCAGCACCAGACAAACAATTACCTTTTATGGTCTAAGTATGCCACACAGAATATTTGGGAACATCTACACTAAAAATTATTTATTTGATTCAGCACATGTGTGGTCTGTCTGAAATTCAAGTTCAACCTGTAATTTATCTGGTAATATCAGATAAAAAAAATGTCTCATTTAACTTTTAATTCTACATTCATCAAAACTTAGCAAAGTATAGTATATCTTAATTTTTTTGTTTTTATTTTATCATAAGAATACCTAACATTATATCTACTCTTTTAACCAATGTTTAATTGTGAGATACGTGTTGAATCCCATAGGCCCAAGGTTGTACAGAGATCTCTAGAACTCACTGATAGAATTTCTATGGAGAATCCTTGAGACCACTGAAACCAGTTCTTAGCCCCTCACAGCCACAGGTGTGTCACGCCCAGCTCTGGTCCAAGCGGTCATCAGATCTCACCCAGCAGACAAACTCAATCTCCAAAGATAAAAGTTTCCATTTAACTGATAGTTACTGCATGGGTTTAAGGCAGCCAGCCTCCAACTAAATCAGATCTGCTCCTCGGAGAGTTGTAAATGTTAGCTACACACAAATCAGAGCCCTGTGGGTATACCCTGGAAGGAACATAGCAGAAAGAGGGAGGTTATTACAAAATACGGGTATCAGTGGTATCAATCAAGGTCCCAGCAGGAAGAAGAATTCACTTAATATTTAAAAAGATTTTAATTAAGAGACTACTTAATTAAAATATAGAGGCATGAACAGCTTTAAGGAAGTCTAGGATGCCTGTGCACCCAGAGATCACACCAGTGTGGTGCCACCAGTGTGGTGCCGTTACTACCCACAGGGCTGAACACTCAATACAGAAAATGGTGTTCCTGGAGTCCACTGCAGTTGAGCTATGGAATGGCAGGAGCTCAAACTTTTAGGAAAACCCAGCTGCAGCCATTTGAGCAGTTCAAAGTCAGTGAGGAAGTGGGGGAGGGGGTCTCACCAGGCTCCCTTCACCTCTTCTCAGGTACAGTCCAGGGAGTTGGCCCTATGGAGCATAGAGCAGGACAGAGAAGAGCTGGGGGCATCCTGATGAAGAATGGGGCACAAGAGAGAAGTCAGAAGTCTGTGGCTGGGACATGACTCGGTGCTCTAAAGGGAAGCCTGAGGGCCTGAGTTTGGATCTCCGGCAGTCATATAAAAAGCCAGGCCTGGTGGCACATCCCTTTAATCCTAGCATTGAAGAAGCAGGAACAGGAGGGTCCCCAGAACTTGCCCGCCAGCCAGTCTAGTCAAATCAGTGAGCTCCAGGCACACTGAGTGACCCTGTCTCAAAAAATAAGATTGAGAGCCATTGAGGAAGTCACTCAACATGTACACATCTACATGAAGTCATACACAGGGATACACCACACACCCACAAAGGAAAACACATTGGTGTGCGAAGTAAACCATGTTAGAACCTCACTTTTTATGGTTAAAAAAAAGTATACCTGCTTGTTGCCTTATTTCACCTTTCCCATCCACTTACCATGAAAATATTCAAATGTAAGGAAAAGTGAAAGAATTTTAGAGGGAACATGTATATACTCACCACTGTGGTGATATTGTGTTCCCCAAAATATTGTGCACCCTAATAAAGTTATCTGGGGTCAGAGAACAGAACATCCATAATATTAAAAATAGAGGTTAGGCAGTGGTAGCACACGCCTTGAATCCTAGCATTCCAGAGGCAGAGATCCGTCTGGATCCCTGTGAGTTCAAAGCCACACTGGAAATAGCCAGGCATAGTGACTCACGCCTTTAATCTCAGGAAGTGAGCCTTTAATCCCAGGAAGTGATGGCAGAAAGCAGAAAGGTATATAAGGCATGAGGACCAGGAACTAGAGCTGGTTAAGCTTTTAGGCTTTTGAGTAGCATTTCAGATGAGATTCATTCTGGATGAGGACTTAGAGGTTTCCAGTCTGAGAAAACAAGATCAGCTGAGGGATTGGCGAGGTGAGGTTAGCTGTGGCTGGTTCTGTTTCTCTCATCTTCCAGCATTCACCCCAATACCTGGATCCAGGTTTGTTTTTATTAATAAGACCTTCTAACAATTCGTGCTACACACCACTAGGACTCTACATCAATATTTTACTATCTGTCCAACAGTCTGTCAGGAAACCTAGTGCATTTCAAAGTCAGTTTCAGGCATCGACACATTTTCTTCTATTACCAAATCATTTGTGTCGTTCATTCCTAATCTCAACTGTAATGTGACTCATTTTTTAACTCTCCATTACACATGTCTGAGTGTACATCCTCATATATTTCTTAATATACAGATAGATCAAGATGTCTGTTACTTGGTCAATCGATTGGGTGCTTTCAGTCAGGCTGCCCAGAAGCATTCATTTCAGAAGGCTTGTTAGTCCTCAGAAGACAAACAATGAAAAACACCTTTGCAAAAATTCCAGCTTTGGGCCACTTCGCTTTCTAGGGTTGGCAGAATTGATCTTTGGAAGCAAGCCAGGTTCAGCACAATAAAACTGAAGGTGAATGTGGAAAAACTGGGGTACTGTTTTCCTCACGACCTTGTGGTCAGACCTTATTATGGTAGACTGACTAGTTTTAGCCCATCTCCAGCAACTTGACCTTTTCCATCATTCCATTCCCATGAGGGGCTCATTTTCCTCTGGTTTTAAAGGCAGATGGGTATTTTCTCCTTTCCTAACCCCTAACCCACTGTCCTCTGACGTCTAAGGACATGGTTCTGCCTTGGCTTCTTAACCTCTGAAGAGCATGCGAGGTGAGTCTGAGTCCCACAGGTTATTTCAGACCAGACCTGTCTCTGGGTAGCAACAGAGATGCCGTTCACAGTTTAGACTCAATCAAAGTCTCCTTAAAACTCTGGCACACCAACAGCCCTGCAGCCGGCAGAGGTGGGATTTAAATTACCTGCTGCTGCAGACAGACTCCCCGGGGGCATTGCCTTCTCTAAATCACACTGCAGCGTGGGTTTCCAAATGTCTGCACAGGTTGAGCAACAACGTTAGCACACGGAGGTGACACCTTTTCTGTATTGCACTTGAGGTAGGAAATGAGTTTGGGAGCTGCAAGAGGGACCAAATTAATCACACGATGTGAAAACGCATTTGCCCAGAATGAGGCTGTTGTTTCCCATCTCGCAGCTGTCGGTTGAAGGGCCAGCCTCGCTCAAGACACTCCATCAGGCAATGGAGGAGAGGCAAAAGCAGAGACATTAGGATGCTTTTCTTGACAAAGTTAGGAATAGGAGATATAACTCAACTACACCAAAAGCAAAAGACCACCGCAGCCAAAATGCCAGGCAGAACGGGAGGCCAGAGGGCCGGCTGCTGCCTAGGGGGTGTTCTATGAAAACGCTCAGGCAAGGAACAATTGAGTCATACTTCAAAGGTATTTGCTTGGGCAGAGATGAGGGAGAGATATTTTAAGAGTCAGACCAACATGTGGCTAGCACTCAGCACTGGAAAATGAGGAGAGGGTCTCTAACATAACAAGCGACCTAGCTTGGCTGGAGAATAGACTGTGAGTTGCATTCAGTGAGGAGACAGGAAAATAAAGGCCATGTTATCACAAGCCTGGAGTGTCCAGTGTTAGAGTCTAGAAGGCTGAGGGGCACTGAAAACAAAAACAAAAAACAAAAACAAAACAAAACATTAAATACAAGAGTTGCAGGACCAGAACTGGATTTAGAAAAAGTTGTTTTGACAGAATACTGTCAAATCAAATATGGGGAGAGAAAACCAAAACTGAACCTGGGGTTATATGCCAGTAATCCCAGCACTAAGGAGGAGGCAGAGGGATCAGAAATTCAAGGCCATTCTTAGCTGCATTGTAAGTTTCAGGACAGCCTAGAGACAGCATTTACCATAGACAAAGCACTAGATTCAAATCGTTAAGAGTGCATGCTATTCTTCCAGAGGACCAGAATTTGGGTCCCAGAATCTGTGTTGGAAACCTCATGGCCATCTACAGCTCTAGGGGATCTGACACCTTCTGGCCACTGCAGACACCTGCACACAAGTGTGCACCCATATAGATAAATGAAGATGGAAATAAATTCTCAAAAGCAAAGAGCATATTTTAAATATATTCTCTTGATAGAATGATGGAAAAGGTAGCTAAGGAACTTCAAGAAAATATTTTAACTTCAAATAGTCCCCTTTTTGATAGTTTACATACGAAAATCTATTGCTACTATAGTGGCCCGATCCTTTCTTCCTGATCTTATACAAAGCCCCAAAGGAACGTTGACCATTTTTATTTGACTCTGACTTCAGGTCTTTGTCAAGGACATGAACTTTAGAATGAAGCTAGACATCAAAACTCATCATTTGAGGGCATATATTCTAAAAATCTGCGATGTGACTTTATGGCAATGGAATTCTTTCATTTGCATTTTCATGGGCTCCTAAGCTCATTTACATAGTTACGTCAATGTCATCTGAATCTGAGGTTGTGTCAATATGAAACAACTACCATCTCTGCTACTATATAAACTCTATAAAGCATAATGAGCCTAACTAATGAACACCAAATGTTTAGGTATTTTATAGGCTTATCTAGATAACCTTATTCTAGGTATTATAAAGCTTAAATTTTAGACGAGAAACATAAAGAATGGAAAAATGAGTTACTCATCTGGAATCAGACAACAGTAAAGGTTGAAGCTAGAATTCAAATGGAATCTCTATAATTTCTCTGTGTTCTGCATATGGGTTGTAACTGGAGCTTATTAATCATTACTTTAGAATAGCCATTAAACAACCTAATGGTTTATTTATTTCATGGCATCAATTAGAAACCCTCAGAACATCAGAGAAAGCCCTGGCACTTGAATGATAAGACGTAACATATTCAACCTTGGTAGACTCAACCATTTCTAACTATCAAAGAAGATGGCTGAATATTTGAGGGATGAGAAACTTCAAAGCTAGGCAGTTATCTGGGTGGTCTCTGAGATACCAAAATTTCTCCTATCAGAGACATCAGGAAGATTCAAGAGCTCTCATCTGCACACCAGCTGCCTGAGAACATGACAGTTCTCAGTCATTCCAGAGTGTCCAGGGCATGCACACAGCCTCTTCAAAGAAGGCTGGATGAAGAGGAAATCTCACTGGTGAGATCCCTCCAGGCACAATGTAAGGGAGAGCTATTCCAAGGTCAGACCAATGTGAGGATAACATTCAACACTGGGAAAGCAAATAAGTCTATGAAATAGCAAGCCATCCAACAGAGTAAGACTCAAGTCTACTGCCAAGAGTTTTACTGTTATTTTGTCTGTCGGCTGCAGATACACCTCTGGGCTGACCAGAAGCAATAGGGCTAGACCGTTGGCCAGCCTAGGTTCATGTCTTGGCTATGCCATCTCCCTACTTCTAAGTCATCTGCCCTGATGGGATGAAGATGGCAAAGCCATAAGGAAATCAGCTTTCTGGATGTGCTCAGGAAAGTCATTCAACAAAACCTGTGAATTTATGCTCAGTAGGGTCTAGCCACACTATCTTCGTCCTCGTCAGAACAGGGTGATTGTCATATTTTAAGAAACATCTTACTGAATAAATTGTCCACTCTCAAGAGTTCTTTTTGTGATGGAACACAAATAGAGGAGTTTCTAGAAAACTGGTGGGTGGAGCAGCTAAAATTTTAGTCTGTATATTTTAGTACCATTCATTTGTTTATTTATTTTATTACTTTATTCATTTTTTATTTTTAGTTCATACTTTTTTATTTTAGTTTATACATTTGAGTACCATTTGTTTATTTATTATATGTATCTTTTACTTATGTGTATACATGTGCTTAAATGAATGTGAGCATGTGTGTGGGTGACAGAGATGGACTCCAGGACCCTCGAATTCACCAATTAGGCTACACTAGCTGGCCAGCAAGTCCCACAGAGGCTCCTGCCTTTACCTCCCCAACGCTGGAATTGGAAGTGCATGCCACCACATGCAGATTTTTAAACATGGGTTCTTGGTAATTTCTCATGCTTTTGTGGCAAGAACTTTACCCTCTGTGGTGGTTTGAAAGAAAATGGTTCCCAAAGGGAGCAGCACTATTATGAGATGTGGCTGTGTTGGAGTAGGTGTGGCATTGTTCAAAGAAGTGTGTGACTATGAGGATGGGCTTTGAGGTCTCATATATGCTCAAGCTATGACCAGTGACACAGCTCACTTACTGTTGCCTGCAGATCAGAATGTAGGGCTCTCAGCTCCTTCTTAGGTACCATGTCTGCCTGCATGCCGCCGTGTCCTGCCATGATGATAATGGTCTAAACCTCCGAAACTATAAGCCACCCCAATTAAATGTTTTCCTTAAAAAAAAGGTCTTTCTGTACACTGTGAATATTTGTTGCTACTATTGGTTAATAAAGAAGCTGTTTTGGCCTATGGATATAGACAGGTGGGAAATCTGAGAGATACAGGAAGAAGAAAGGTAGAGTTGGGGAGATGCTGTGAACCGCTAGGGAAGCAAGATGTAATAGAAACACAGGTAAAGCCATGAGATACATGGTGATACATAGATTAATAGAAATGAGTTAATTTAAGATATAAAATCTCACTAGCAACAAGCCTGAGCCATAGACCAAACAGTTTGTAATTAATATTAAGCCTCTGAGTGATTATTTTATAAAAAAAAAAAAAAAAAAAAAAAACAGTTGCTGCCCAGATGGGACTGGGCAGGACTGAGAAACTTCAGTCTACAACTGTGGTCATGGTGTCTCTTCACAGCAAAAGAAAGCCTAAGACACCCTCTGAAGCATCTCTCTGGCCCCAGAAATCCATGCTCTAATTCAGTGTTTCTCAATCTATGAGTCGTGATCCCCCAAGACCATCAGAAAACACAGATACTTATATTACAATTCATACCAGTAACAAAATTACAGCTATGAAGTAGCAATGAAAATAATTTTATGATAGGGAGTGACCACAACATGAGGAATTGTATTAAATGGTCACAGCATTAGAAAGGCTGAGAACCAGTGCACTAATCAGAGGTTACTACTATAAAGGGATTACTATTACTTCTTATAAAACATAAGAACATGTAGTAACAGACAGCATACATTTACTTAGCTTGAAAAGTTTTGGGATACCAGAGAAAGGTAGTAGGTTTTATGCCACGTGATTGATGGGGAGCCCATAGCATGCCCCTGGAGTCAGGTTTCCTCTGAACCAGCTATGAGAGTGCAAAGGAAGCTAGTTGAACACCTAGATGAACTGAGTATTTCCATTCTGGAAATCAAATCACTGTAGCTTCAGGAACTGTCAGAGTTCAACCACAATGGAGGAGCGCTAGTATGCCCTGGTTAATGTAGTCCTCTACATAGTTTGGGTCTTGTTCCAAACTGATCGAGTCAATTGGATTGTTTGGCTTTTAAGGACTTTCCTTATATTGCTGTGGCTTCTGACAAATAGGACAGATGGTAACTCCCATAGTTTGGACATGATCTGCCTGCATCTCGCTAGGTAACATGTGTTGAAATTTAATCCCCACTGTGAGAAGAGGGTGGACATTTAATCTGAGTACAGTGCTTAGAGCTGGGGCCTTTGGGAGGTGATTAGGGTTAGATAAGGCTGATGGAGTAGAGCATTTATACTTAGGTACTGTGCCTTTATAAAAAGAGAGACAAGGATACATACACACACTCTCCCTTCTTTATGCCCCAGGTCCTCTTGGTACCACCTCAGGATTCTTACCAGCAAAGGTATCACCAGGTGCAGCCTATGATCTCAGATCAGGACCATGAGTCCAAGTAAACCTCTTTCTTTGTAAGTACCCATCCTCAGCTACTCTTTTCTTCATAAGTGCCCATCCTTGGCTACTCTTTTCTTCATAAGTACCCATCCTTGGCTACTCGTCCCTTCATTCACTCTGATATAGTAACAGCACATGGCCTTAAACAGTAAGCACTTGCTTTTCAAGCAAGGCTGTACACTACAATGAAAGCACACTCCAGGTCAAATTCATCCAGGGGTAAAAAGACACAAAAACTGTAGATGACCTGTTTCTAAACATTTGGTAATACCTCTTCTTGGTCCTTTAAGAAACTTCAAAATAGTGCATCAGAGACAACCACTGTCCCAGGTTCAGGTTCTTCCCATGTACGCACCTAAAATGCATTTCCTGGGCCCTTTGCAATTCAGTTGGGGCTATGTGACTGTGGTCTGTTCTGACACATAAAACCTCTCCCACAAACCTTCATGCTCTTCACTTCCCTCCTTGGAGGTCTGTCTTGAAGATAGTGGCATTACAAGAAAGGGCGATAAGATCTCGGGTCACCACACACAAGAGAGTTGTCCAGAGGGAACAGCCAACCAGAAAAACACACACTGGACTTGGCATAAGTGGAAAATAAACCAAACTTTAGAGCTGTTCATGCAGCGGTTGATGTTAATTGGCCTGATGGATACAAGCACCTACTTGCTTGTGCTGCAACAGACATGTCCCTATTCTAACAATAGGACACACTAACCTGGAGTGGACAAACGAGTTTGCTGTCCCACAAAGAAAACACTGAACTGGACTTGCTGGATTAAATCAGAGGGACGTGTACAAACTTCTTAGCCAGTCATATATCTCACTAATGAAAACACATCTAACACGGATTCACAAACCCTTCCGTGTGAATTTGGGTTTGTTGTTGCGATGTTTGGTTTTGTCTGTTTGTTTGCTTGATTTTGGTTTTGAGATAGTCTCACTACGTAGCAGCCCACGATGGCCTGGAATTTACAAGCCTCCTGCTCTCACCTCCCAAGTCCTAGGACACAGACATGCACCACCACACACACAGTTTCTTGTGGGACTTTACTTCCGCAGCTCCCTTTGAGAGTGGACTTCACATTAAAATTGCTCAAATGATAACTCACAAGCCCAGGGGCATTGATGCCTGCCTAAGGCTGAGGTAATGTTCCACATTTAACCATGCTATGACACTGTCACCAAGAGGTGAGAACAGATGTAAACTCTTATCCCTGAGTGCTGCCTTCCTACCTGTGTTATGGCAAGCGTTCCCTAAACTCCCTTAGGGTAGAGATTCAAGCAATTCATACCGCCACTGTTTACATGGAAGTATTCAAAAGATAAATCACAGACATGAAACAGCCTCCTAATTCACAACCACTGGCCATCTTATTTATTTCTCTGCTCACTCCAAGAATTACGAGCAAAGGATCATGGGACCTATTCCTAAGTGTAAGATTAGATCAATAAAATTAGCCATCTGTCCAAGGAAGGCTTTAAATGCAGGTTATATTTAAGTATTATGTTGCCAACTGCCCAGATGTTACAGAAAAGTGCCTGCTGATACGACTCCTTTTGCAGAGTGTAAACTGTTAAAAGGCTAATATAAACTTATTGCGCCAGGAAAAATAAATAGCATTAACGTTGTATTAAAACTAATTCAGGATTTGGGGGTGCCCTGTCAGCAAACACGAGTGTTAAAATTTAAATTGCTCAGTATTTGCCGAGTCAGATAAGAAACACATTTCAAGTGTCATTAGGGGAGTGAGAAGGGAGAGAGTTAGAAATAAAACCAGAGGAGAGCAGAGCTATGGGAAGGGCCAGGCTTGCCAGGCCTGGCTGAAGTACCAGTGGTTCCTGCAATTACTCTTAGCTGAAGCAGGCAGATTTCCTTTATACAAATTAATTCGGAACGAGAGGGGTTTGGACTTTTTTTCAGGTTCAGGAATATCTGCATACATATAATGATACTTGCTGGGGATGAGATCCAAGTCAAAACACAAAACATTTATGTTTTACGAATGTTTTATACGTAGAGCATAAAGATAATTTATGGAATATTCTAAATAATTTTGTGCAGGAAACTAAATTTTACATATCCAGCCATCAGCGGGTTTTTCCATTTGAGGAGCTATGTGAGCACTTAAGAAGGTTTGGATTTGGGGTTTCAGAGTTTGGATATGGATGTTCAGCCTGGCATATCTTACCCTGCCTGGCACAGTACGTCAGCTCTTCCAAGGCACCGGCCTGCTTTACTTCTTTTGATTTTTCAAAGTAAGGTAGCTGTGAGGTTACCTGGGGGAAGTGAGGGCTTCTTATAGCCAAGGAAATGGTAAAATCATTACAGGAAGTTCACGGGCCTGGGCTACCTGTCTGGGTCACCGCTACGCAGTGCTTAAGACCTGAGCCATCTCTTAGTGTGTGACTTCATTCAGACTTGTGCTGACTCCCTGCCACAGAGCAAACACAAGAATATTCTTTCAGAAACAGCTTCCCTTCCCTTTATTCTGTAGAACTTCACCCGAAATTGTTACCAGGTAAAATCCAAGCATTGCCCAAGGGTTATACTGTTTTACAGAGGTCATTCATTCGAAGGAAACACATGCTCTTGGCAGCCTAATTTTCCAAATCAAGGTATGTGGCTGAACAATTTTTTTAATTCTTTATAAAACATCTGAAATGTTTATAAGTCACTGCAGATTAAATCACGTGCAATGATACATTAACATGTATAGAAAAGGATAAAAAAGAAATGATAACATAATGCTCGAGTTTATTGGGATACCTGTAAATACATATGCATATACAGTCTTTCAAGTTTTTCCATCTAATCCAGTTTAAAAGTTTCTTCAGTTTTGCCTGTAATCATCAGTCAGTCCTATCTAATGCTTTGGTACACCCACTGCCTCCTTAATCCTCTGAGCACGCCTAGAAGGTAGGTACTTTCCTTAACATTATTATTTACTCATTTATTAATTGCAGATAAGGAAACTAGGGAACGGTTGCATAGCTTACATAATTTTCCAAATGTCACCAAATAACCAACAAGAAAGCTGAGCTTGGCCCCAAATTTGCTGAAATATTGAAGTGTGTACAGGCCCGCTCAGCCAGGAGCCACCCATGCAAGCTAAATGAACCAGCTTCACAGAGGTAAGAGAAGAATGGAGGGTGAGGATTAGCTGTGTGGAATGAGGTGTGGCTGTTAGTCTTTCCGCAGGGTTTCCCTTCTACACACAGTCATCCCTCAGCGGACAAGTAGGGAAAGAGGGTGTGGATGGCTGGGCTCCAGAATGGTGTCATTCATGCACCTTAAGTCCACAAGTCACTCAGGAGCCTGAAGCTGGAGGATTACCTCTTTAGAGTTAACCTGGGCTGTCTATCAAGGTAGATCTCATCTCTAAAACATAATATTAACAACAGCAACCAGAGAAGAAAGGAGATAGCTAATCCCCAAACCAACCTCCAGAAATCCCATGGAGTCTATACACAGTTGCATACAGTTGCATAATTTAATTTATACCTGCCCAGATGCTGCTGCTAGCTGGCACAGTTTGATGTGGAAGAGATAAACAGATACTGTGGTGTAGCAGGGGCAGGGGTATGAAGAAGCGGAGGCAGAGGAGCCCAAATTCTCCATGTGTAGACTGTGAGTCACTTGTTATCAACTCTCCTGAAGTTCTTGTTTCAAAGACAGATGCCTGGGATGTTCTCTAAAAATTCTTACTGCGTGGTTGAGGACTTCTATAGGCTCCCACCTAAGGCCTGAGATCTGCTCCAGCCAGCTCCGGAAGTACGCCCTCTGCTGGCCGTTTTTGTAATTTTTACACCTGGGCCTCCCCTCTTCAATCAGCAGTTCAGCATGGAGACTGTATCTGCTGGTTTATGTCAGGAGATAGAAGCCACACTTTGGGTCTTCTTCGAAATGGAGGTCCACAAGCAGTCGGCTCATGAACAGGTTTGAGAGACTTTCCCTACAATTTGCACCTTAGGCTCTGCTATCTATATTCCCTTTCTTTTCCTGTCAGAATCTGTAGGCAATTCCCAGCACGCGCAGCCTGACATACAGTGGTCATTAAGAGGCAGGGGCTTAGCCAGTTCAAGCATTCAGCTTCCATCAAGACGCCATGATGCCAGGTGTGGTGGCACACACCCAGAGTCACAGAAGTTGGGGGCTGGAGGAAGCCTGAGTTACGTGAGTCCTGTTTTCACTTAATTAACAAAACAAATAAACAAAAATATATCTTTCCTTCATTTAGCTGGAAAACACTACAAACCGATTTAACCCACTGAGTGAGACATGGGAATACAAGACATCCACAGGACAAACCATGTGGACGCTAAGGCCCACTATAACCCTCAGACACATGGGACTATGACTTTCAAAAATCCAGCTTGGAATCACTGGATACTTTCAGGCCATATTAACCCACTGGGGGTGATGGAATAGAAGAAAATCTATAGATAGATAGATAGATAGATAGATAGATAGATAGATAGATAGATAGATAGATATAGATATAGATATAGATATAGATATAGATATAGATATATCTCCAATTGGTTTCTTTCTGGCCAAATCAGTCACTCCAGGGAAAGTACAGCCTTGTGTTAAACCACATCTACACATCTACCTCGACCTTGACTCTTTCCTTTGCTTTGATCATCACAGTCATGGAGGGAGAGAGAGAAAGACAGAAAGAAGCAAGTAGAAAGAAGTGTTTCTCTGTAGTTATTAGATATGATAGATAAATCTGTGGAAAGGGAGGTGAACACAGTGATGAGTCAGAGGTTCTTCTTCCACGATCCCTGAAGTTCACTGGAGCATTACTAGCTAGGAACTACTAGATTTTACACATGCATGAGAGTATACACATGTATGCGTATGATATATCCCTATATATTACTATCTATCAATCTATTATCCATCTACCCATACACACAGAGGGGGGATTTGTATGCTCAGTAGTTTTCCCCCCCAAGAACCAATGCAACCTCACTGTGATGGAATAGAGTTGGCTAGTAAAAGGAAATTGGGGCTGGGGGCATCCAGAAGAGATGAGGCCTCCAAATCACATACTTTGGGAAAGGTCTAGAAGTAGTTCTAAGTAAAAATATTGCTAGTCTCTTGAGAACTTGGTGAGGGTGGTGTTTGAGAAGTATGCCAGGACGATGCCTGATGTCTTGCCTTTTGGTGTTATTCAGCAGTGGCAGAAATCACCTAGAGGGACCTGTATTCTTCACCATCCACCAAAGAGGTACTTGCCTGTGAGCTAACTCTCCTCCTCTAGGATTTCGTTTTCTCTTTTTTAATTTCCCTAGATCTTCATTTTAATCTAATTATACAGATGGAGAAGTACTGAAGAAACTGGAAAATGTCAGCTCCTCCAGGAAAATTTTGAACCCTGAACCCCGGCTTTACCTTCTCCCACTGGCCTTGGGACCTCAGGCAAAAAAGGACAAGTCAGCAAGGAAAGCAGGACCCATGTGCTCTCCCCTTCCTGTGTACTTTGGCCAGATTTAACAACGCCATGCATTTTGTATCAATAAAGAACAACTTCACACCCTAGGATTGGGAGTATTGGCCTCTAATCCATAAATCTTCAAGCCCTAGTATACCCATCCTGACTCTTGGCACCAGGCAACAGACATGCCATGGCAGAGGCATCCCTAAGAGCCACATTGTCAGATCCTGCAGAAAGATAGCAGATTCACCCCTTATCCGCTACAAGAGGAGGTGAGCAGGCCTGAATGGCACCAGCTTCTGTGAGCAGGCATAGCAATCCATTAAGCCAAAGACCCACCCCCACTGTGACCACCAAGCACTGTACTTGTATAACAAAGGCAGTACATCCACAAATCAGAAAAAAAAAAAACAACTTTGATTTAAACATCACACCTCATGGCCTGGCATGGTGGCACACACTTTAATCCCAGCACTCAGAAGGAAGAGGCAGACAGATCTTTATGAGTTATAGGCCAGCCTGGTCTACAGAGTGAGTTCCAGGACAGCCAGGGCTATGTAGAGAGACCCCATCTAAAAAAGTAAAAAAAAATAATAATAATAAATAAATAATATCATACATCATGCAAAAAGGTAGCTCAAAATAACTTGTAGAACTAAATGGAAACTTAAAATCTTCTAGATAAGGAAGAACACTTTTGTAATCATGGATTAAGTTGTCTTAAAAGGAATAATCATTAAAAAGAGATGAGTTGGACCGGTCCAAATTCAAGTTTTCTTCTTTTTGAAAGATACCATTAGGAAAACAAAAAGAAAGGGCTGAAGAGACAACTCAGTCAGTAAAGTGTTTGCCTCGCAAGCCTGAGGACCCTAATTCAACCTCTAGAATCCATCTAAAACTTCTGGGTGGGCATGGTGATATGTACTTGTAATCTCAATGCTGCGGAGAAAGAGACAGGGGGATCCTTGAGGTTCATTGGCCAGCAAGTCAAGCCTAATTGATTAGCTCTAGGCCAATGTGAGGCCCTCTGTCAAAAGAGGTGGATAGGGTTTGGAAGAATGAGATTCTAGGTTGTCCCCTGGCCTGTACATGCATACCCACCCACATACTCCTGGGCACACACACATACATAAAAACCACCAAATTGCACCTGGGAAGCTGGTGCTTTCAAAACAAATGTCTGGACTACATAAAAGACTGCACTCAAAATGTACAAAGAATACTTTAAAAATCCAGTAACAAAACAAATATCTCAATTTTTTCAGAAAAGGCAAAAGATGCAAAGAAATTTGAGAGGCAAATGATTCATGAAAAGTGTTCAATATCGTTAGTCATGAAGGAAACAAAAATTAAAAATATAACGAGATATATCATTGTTCATCTATTAGAATACCTGAAACAAGTCCAGGTGGTGGTGACACACGCCTTTAATCCCCACACTTGGGAGGCAGAGCCACCCGGATGTCTGTGAGTTCAAGGCCAGCCTGGTCTATAGAGTAAGAGCCAGGACCGGCACCAAAACTACACAGAGAAACCTGTCTGGAAAAAAAACAAAAACCAAAAACCAAAAACCAAAACAAAAAAAAGAATACCTGAAACTAAACAAAAACAGAGACACAGCAAAGAAACAATTGTGCATTGATTGTTAGCTTCAATTTTCAATTTGACACAACCTAGAATGACCTGGGAAGAAAATATTAGCAAGGGATTGTCAACATTGAATTGGCCTGTGGGAATTATCTTAAATGGGTTGATGTACGAAAGCCCAGCCCACTGTGGGCAGCATCATTCTCTAGTCAGGGGGATCATGACCGTCCAAGAGCAGAGAAATCACTGAGCACAAGCAAGCAAGCAAGCGAGCGAGCACTCGTGCATTTATTTCTCTTTGCTCTTGACTGCACATGACACAACTGGCTGCTTCAAAGTCCTGTCACTTCCCGTGATGGACGACAACCTGGAATTTTGAGCTAAACCCTTCCTCCCCTCATTTTCTTTTTGTCAGGTTTGGTTTTGTGTTGGTTTTTTCCTCATAGCTATAGAAACAAAACTAGAACAGGTACCAATGCTGTAGGGAGTCCAGGATGAGTGGAATTTCCATACATGGCTCCTAGGAATGTGAAACAGCAAAATCACTCTGAAAAATAATCCAGTGTTTTCTGGGAGCAGGGATCTCATTCAGCTCCTTACCAAGAGAAATGAAAGAGTATCCACCCAGAGACACATATAAGGCTGCATGCAGGAGCCTCGTTCACCAGAGCCTGAAGCTGAAAATAACTAAAAAGTCATTCCCTAGTGAACAATTAAAGTGTGGTCATCTAAGACCTGTACAAAAGACTACTACTAACCACTAACAAAGGAACAAACCACTGATAAGTACCACTGCAAATGGATTGACCTTAAACGTTGTGCTGGATGTGAGAAAGCCTACACAAAACATGATGTTCTGGAAGACTCGAAACTATAGGGACAGAAATCGGATCATCAGTTGGCAGGGACTGTAAAGGGGTAGTTTTTTGTTTTTGTTTTTGTTTTGTTTTGTTTTTACTAAGGAACACAGATTATATTCTTGAGTAAAGAAAATGATTCATATATTTCAAAACAAAGGCCTGCAGGAGGGGAGCTAGTTCATAGGCAGGTGCCTCCTTGGTGATGAGGGAGAATACAGGCCCCTTAGGTGGTTATTGCTGGCTGAGGCTGAACGGTGTAGAGTTTCATTACTGGATATGTTTGTAATGAAACTATTACAAACTATTCCTGAAAAGGAAGAATTTTTCTAAATGTCTTCATCTCAATGGAGCTGCCTAGAAATGATCTTTATAATGAAGGCCAGCATTACAGGTCTTCCTGTGGACTATGGGTGGTTTCTTCCCTGCTTGTCCCCACAGTTGTGTGACTCTCCTGCCCCTCCCCCAAAATTCCTGCTGAGAAGCAGAAGCAAGAGGCTACAGGTCTCAGGTGTTGGGGGTCTTCACACTAACTCAGTTCAGCTTTTGGTGTCAACTCCAACAAATCACTCAGTCCCTCTCAGTCCCATTGCCAAATGAGGGGTTTTCACTTGCTTCCAATTTGTAGCAGAACAGGAGTGAAGCCTTTCCAGCACATTGTGCTTGCACACCTTGGAGGCCTGTGGGGGTGGTGTGTTAAGGTGGTGTAGACATAGGGCCCTCCAGCTTCTCACTGTCCTAACCCCAAGGGACTCCAGTGACCTTCTGGCCCCCACATTATTAATGCCCAGAAGTCTAACAAAAGAAAGCAAGCAGCAGCTCATTCCTCTGTCAGGCTATGTACATGCTTTACATATGAGGTCGGGGGATAGTATCTTCCTGCACCCCACATCAGTAGTCTATTTTACTTGAGGGCCATGTCATCATGTTCCATAGGTGACACAGGTTTCCTACACAAAACAGCACGGCCAGGCCCTCCACCTAGGTTGAAGGGCTCTGTCCCTGGAGAACTCAGCCTTGAAAACACCCAAGGCTACATACATAGGTCTATAAACAAGACAGCCGAGGACTGAGATGTGGTGCCAATACCGGAGGAGCCTAAATTCCCATTCCTCCACTTCGCCTCTGTGTGGCCTCTGGTAAGATAGATATTGAGTTTCTCTCTAAGCCACAGTTTCCCCCTCAGCGAAACAAAGAAACAAGGCTGCTGGCTGGGTTACAGAAATCAGTTCTCAGAACAGTGTAACCAACACTTAATTAGTGTCACTTATTATTATTTGATTTGGTTTCATTGGAGTACTGCTGTGGCAGCTCCTGTGAGTCTTGGCCTCTGTGGAGCTTTCTTTCCTAATGCTCAATGCCAGAAGGTGCTACACCTTGGGGTGAGGGGGCAAGGTGTTCTGTTCTACTTATCTCTTTCTAAAAGAAGGGAGGCAGCCTTCAGGTTAATTAGAATCCAAGACTTCTCAACTAAACTGTACTTATCAAAAGAGCAAAGAGGAATAGATAAACAAAACAGACCGCTTTGGAATGCCTGCAGGATGGCCACACCACCGCCCAAGGGCTGCACACAAGCCAATTTCTATGGGGGGAAACAAGGTACAAAGTCACTCCCATATGGATCGGAGCAGGATTTGCTGGTATCTGGGGGAGATTACAAATGAGCTCTCTTGCTGTTCCCATCTGAGCCGACTGGGGCACATTCAGTTTTTAATCTGGACCAATTTTACGGATCAAAAACTAGTCTTTCCATGGGATGTAAATGAGCCTACAAGGAAAAATTCCCCTGAAGTTTATGAAGTAACTGTCATTTTCACCCAAGCAGCTTTTCAACCTGAAAGCCATTGTCTGGATAAAATTATGAAGTAATTAAAAAAAAAAAAAGCTTCTTCTAGGCTAGAGCTAGTCTAAATATCCCTTCCACCTTGGTGGGGCCAAGAACATTCAAAAGGAAGCTTTTCAAAATCACCCCCATCCATACTTCAAGTAAAACCAAAGAAGCCAACATGATACATTGGTGACATGAATATCTGAGTGAACCAGGCAGAAAACGTATTTTAGGAGAGGAATGATGAAATTTAGGAAATAAAGGGGCAAATGGGGCAAAACATGTGTGCAATTTTATACAGTGGGCCTTTGTGCAATAATTTTTACACCCTGTTTAAATGGCTTGGAGTTTACCCTTAGGGATCCTTGCATATGTCACTCAGGCTAAGAGCCATGGATGTATGCATGAGCTATTCAAACACGCAGCTAGATGGTTTCCTCTGCAGAAACCTGCAGAACACGAGTGAGCATAGTGTAGTTTTCTGAAGGAAAGAAGTTCAAAGGAGCCTCATATTGAAATGCTGGGAAGTGTATGAAGATTCGGAAGACAGTTTAATGTGAAACTACCTTGAGTGGCTGGCTGCTCTTGCCTCCCAAATGAACTGGACAGTGTGCAGAGAGATTTGTTCCCAGTCCCAGTGTGGTGCGGACGGTGAGAATGGACGCTGAGAACGTTCCTAAATTTCAAGTCAGGTAAGGGGATACAGGTGACCACAGATGCAGCCTGAAGACTGAGGTATCTCCTAGGATAAAAGGCAACAGTCCTACTACTTCCTATAGATATATTTAAGCAGCTCAATGGGAGCCTGCCAAGATTATTTTCTTTGCTCTCCGATAATTTTTCCTGGTTTGCCTCTTTCTTGTAGAAACATTGTGAAGGGGGACTCCACTTTCTGTGAGGTTTTGCAGGCTGGATCCAAATAGTTAGATTGTTTTCCATTGTTCAGAAGACATAATTAATCCCATAAGACAACCCCCACTTGCAAAGTAAGCTAAGAAAAAGCAGATTTTTTTTTCACAATTCTAAATATGGTCCTGGCCAACAAAGACTAAAAATCGTTATTCGGAAGCAATGTTTGGAACTTTATTGTTTAGAATGTTCTACTTTCCCTCATGACACAAACCAAATCAATGTAGATTAAAAAACATACTTTTTACCTAGAGGAAATGCTAGTTTTTGTGGCTTCACATTCTCTCCGATCCTTTGTACTTGCTAGCCTATAGTGCATACATCTTTGTTTGAACAGCAGAGTACAGGCAGGAGTTCTAAACAAGATCAGGTTAAACCACTGAGGGCTCCTTTCTGCACAAATGGCCCCAGGGTGCAAGAGTATCCCCAAAACAGAAAGCGCAGGTCCCTACCCAGTGTTTGGACAGGACCAGAGCCAGGAAGGGGAGCTCCAGGCAAACCTTCAGACACTCAACAGGAAATGGCTGGGCTCTAGGCAGTATGAATCCAATAAGATGTTCAAAGAAGCAGGAGGAGCTGTTGAAGTCCTCTGCGCTCTCTCAGCCCTCAGGAACCCAGACAGGGCGATCGCTGCCCCCAACTTTTAGCAGTCTGTGGTCCCATACAGAGCCCACCACCTCTGCTAGCTCCGGAAAACAGATTGGTTTGTTTCTTTTTAAAAAACCATCTCCCTGGAACCGCCTGAGCTAGGAGAGGGCGAGGCTCACCCTTCGGTTGAGCACTGAACACAGCCTACGCGGGCTGAGCCCACGCCGGTCAGCGGAGAGAGCAGTGAGGAGCTGTCTGCTCTTGTACCCCACCAAAGGCCGGGACCGGGGTGCTCGGGCACCATGACTCGGAGGGCACTGAGAGCTTTACCTGATTTTCGCAGAGCGGTTCGGAGTGACACGGCGTTGAGTGGGAGGCTGCAGGCCAGGAGCAAGAAACGGAGCAAGAAGGTTGGGGTTAAATCCATCTCACCGACGGTGTCTGCAAAGTTTCACCAAGTCCCGGGCGCGCGGGGAAAGGGCGTCTCCTGGGGGACGTGGGGACGCCAGTGGCGCGCGGATGAGAAGGCGGGGAGCCCAGGGAGCTGAATCAGGAGCCCCTCGGGAGTCCGAGGAGGCAAGGCAGCAGCTGGGAGCCTGGCGTGCTGGAGTGAAGCGGGCTCTCTCGGCTGCAGGGCTTTTCGGGGCTGGGGAGTGGACGCTGGAGACCGAGGGGAGGGACGCACTGGCCGCCGGAGGGAGGGCGGCTCGACCCGCCAGAGATGGAATTACAATCTCGTGGAAGAGCGAGGGGCAGGGTCTGAATCAATTCACTCCTCGCCCACCTCCGGAGCAGACAGCCCCCAGCTCAGCCCTTCCCCGTGGGTGACCTAGATTGGGGGCCTGGGTGGGACCGACTTCGACACTCCGCGGGAGTTCGTTGACTCAGACTGAGGGCTCAGGGTCCTCGGCTGGGTCCTGACCCTGAACTCTTGGGGTGCCTCGGCTCCGCTGGCTGGAACCTTCTTCCCCCACACCCCTCTGTGTCTCTTGCACCCAGTTTAAATCACTTTTCCTAACAACTCAAAGGTTACTCTACTCTGTCTGGAGCTCCAGAGGAAGCGCAAGGGAGGGGCTGTAATTTGCAAGTGGGGACGAGAGGGGGCAGGGCGGACCAAGTCTGGGGTGCTAAGAAGATAAATGGGATTTAAGGCGCACAGATGGAGAGCTGAGGCTAGGCCACTCAGATGCAAAGGCTAAATGGAGATTAGGGACTGGTGCCTGGGGAACAGGTCCCCTCATGGTGGTGGATGGCAACTTTGGACCCTTCAGGGAAGATCAAACTCCCAGCTAATCCTGCAACTCCCCGCCAGTTTCTGCCAGGGAAGGTCCTCTGTGAAGGGAGCCTTTGCAGGTCAGGCTGGGATTGGGGAATAGGAACAAGGAGGGGGCCAGCAAGTAGCTCCCCAGCTGCGGATAGACCTTTCTCCTCCCCTCCAGAAGTGCGCGGCTGGTTGGAGCTTCCACTGCCCCAAAAGGGTGCCAGCTCCAGCGTAAACTGGAGTTCTGACCTCCGGGCCTTCCTGAAAGCAGATAGAATAAATAAACTAAGAGGAATGCACTGAAAAGGAAGGAGCCCTCGCCAGATCCTGGGGAAAGATCAAAGGCCCTCGGAAGCGCCCCACAGATGGATACTGCGGTCACTGACTGAGGTCTGCGGATGGTCGCCACGCCCCACCTGGGAGAGCAGCATCCTGTCGCTTCTTGTTAACCTTCCTGTAGGAGAGCCAGAGTGTTGACTGAGTCCCCGCCCCCTGATTTCTACTCTTGACCCGGAGATGTACCTAACCCTGTTAGCAAGGTGAAAATATACTTCCTCACCTTTTGGCATTTTTCAGGTGTGCAGTTGTCCCATAAATAAATTCAAAGCTCACCTCTACTAGAATATCTGGACGTCTAAGTCGGGAACACCGGAACTTCTCACCGAACTAGTGTGGGAACGTCCAGACTGAACTACACTTCTGAGGTGAAGCCTGGCAGGCAAACCAAGCAAGGTGACTCTGAAGAGATACTTTCTGCCACTACAGTAGACCACTAAGATCATTGAGGCCGCTATAGGTCATCTCCCCCGCGTCCATGCCACGCTGGAATCTGCTTTCAGCTTTCTGGGCATGGAGTGCCACCCCCATTTGAATCTTTCTGTATCGCCTCCTATCAGTAGTGACGTTTGACATCGGAATTCTTGGGATATCCAGGACCAAGCCAGTGCCCTTTCCTTCTTGCTTAACATGACTCCTTGGTGCATAAATTTGAATAAATAATAATCATGAATATTAAGACTAACATCTTAATGTTAGAACGTATGACGTGCATGTATTATATGTAATCTGGGTACAGGGCTCTCTTTGAAGTGCTTTTTAGTCCCCATAGCAACTATACCAAGAAGGCGTTAGCATTATCCCCATTTCACAGCCAAGGAGACTGAAGCAGGAAAAGGCTGAGTAACACGCTCAAATTCATACACATCCTCTCCTGGAAAGTGCAGAGCTAAGACTAATCTAGAGCTTCTGTCTCCAGTGCAGAGCCAGGCTCTCAAGGGGGATCAGGTGGAGGACAGACCCAACAGGAGACTTGGGAGTTTCTCCCCAGGTTCTGCTTGGAGTGTATGTTCCCCAAATGAATGGATGGTGGCTATAACTCAATTTTCAGAGGGGTTGTGGTTGTTATTGTTGCTTGCAATTTGTTTTGTTTGACTTGTCCAGGCAGAGCTTCACCATGTGGTCCAGGTGCACCTGGAACTCACTGCATAGACCACCATAGTCTTGAAATGAGAATCTTCCTTCTTTAGCCTCCCCAGGTGCTGCTGGAATAATGACAGTAGATCATGAGGATCATTGAGGCCACCAGGGGTCATCTGCCCCACCTCCATGCCACACTGGAATCTGCTTCCAGCTTTCTTGGCATGGCGTGCCACCCCCATTTCTCCTACACCCCTAGTTCTACCTTCAACTTTGTGTTAGCTGATGCAGCAGGACCATGGAATCCCAGCCCCCACTGCTCCCCGCCTTCCACATTGTGCCTTTTTAAAACCCCGTTATATAAATTGCCTATTGTTAATATTGCAAACACGGGTTTTTAGCATACCGACTGCTCTGGCAGATAGGAGCTGATGTCTCTCCCTGGCCGTGTAGTCTCTACCTGCTCTAGATGGCCGCAGCTGATGGAGGAAGCAGGTTTCTTTCTTCAAAGGTTACCCTTGTTTGTTTCTTGCAGGCCTCACCTTTGAGCCATACTTGATTTCTGAGGGCCTCTGCATACTCTGGGTCCTGGGGCCACAGACATGAAACTTTCTTCATGGGGACTGTCACAGATATAAAGGAAGCTTCAGAAGGAACCCACTCCTCTCCTTTGCAATTAAAATCACCTTCCCTCAAGGCTCCCTCTCCTTGCAGTCTGACAACCAGCTCATGGATCTTGTAAATCCAGGTAAAGACAAATGAGACACTTGACATTCACCCTCTTCCTGCCTCCGGGGGAGACGGGGTCGGGGATGGAACCAACAATGGCAAAAATTACTTGGAATGTTTTGTTTTTAAAAAATGTGTTCAAATTCTCTGGTGATTTAAACTCAATTAATGATGTCGCCAGGAGGCAAATGGCCTTGCCTACTTTGCTCAATGTCGTTAGAAGAAGAGTCTGGCTTCTGCTCCATGGATAGATGTGAAGAAAATAAAGGGAAACTTTCAATTGTGGAGTGTTTGATAACACCCTAAATGAAGACAAGAGAAGCCCAGAAGGGAAAAAGTCGTGTCAATGTTGGTGTCATTGACTTAAATGAAATAAAATTTGCAATGTTTATTAAGTAGATTGGACAGCAACAAAGTGTCATTTTACCTTTCCTCCTTGGAAAGCCATCAGGTGTTTCCGGTGGCTTTCTACAGAGACCTACAAGCACCAAGAAAATCACACATGCTTGGGTTTTTCTCACACAAGAGCACCTTCTGCATATTTATTAATCCGCAGACTCTTCCAAGTCAGCAGATCTGCTGCCTCCTCACTAACATCTGAATAATCTTCTATCGTGTGATGTCTGATTTATTTGTTCTTTTTTTCTATTGTTTTCCATTGTATCATGATAAACAGCATTGCAGTGAATGACCTTGAATGTAGGACCATTTGCTCATGTTATCATAGACTGCAGGGTTCATTTCTAGGTGAGCCCTTGCTCAGCCAAGGTAAACGCTTTCAATTTTAATAATTTGGCCAAAGAAAATTGTACTTTGGTACATAATGTGTAAGTGTAACTATTTCTACAAACTCACACCAACATAATGTCTTACTAAACTAGACTTATATATTATATGTGTGGAATACACGCGGCACATGTTTTATTAATGCATAAGGTATGTAGGTATGCAAAGGACTGGTATTCAACCTGAAGAATTACATAGAGGAAAATGAGCACATTGTAATACCACCAAGATCAAGACATAGACCCATCCATTACTCATCAAGTCCTGCTCGCACTTCTCTAGCGTATATTCCTGAGACAGAATTCAGACATCCCATTCACAGATAAAACTAGATCATCAAACAATAGAATCACTTCCCCCATGTCCAACATCCATTGAGAATGGGTCCCATCATGTGGCAGCCTCTGCAATAAGAATGTAAACAATATAGCACAGAAAATACAAACAAAATATAACAAAAGTACAATACAAATGGACTTGGGAGAACTTGTTTTTATTGGGGGAAGAAAACAATTGTACAGACAGTCGTTCCCTAAAACAAAATACTGGAGGCATAACAGTGCAAGTACCAAGGTACAGGATGACACATATTACTATAAAATGCAAAGCCATCTCTATGGACTGAATTGCATCCCTCCCAAATTAATACGTCAGTGTACCAAAGTCCCAGGTATCCATGAAAGAGTTTTATAGAGGAGTTAAGGTTAAGGAGGTCACAGGGCTAGGTGCCTAATCTAATAAGACTGTGACTGCAATCTCAATACTCAGGAATCAGAGGCATGTTTGAGGCAGCCAAGTCCACCTAGCAAGTTTTAGGCCAACTATAACTGCATGACACAAAAAAAGTCTCCCCTCTTTCCTCTTCCCTCCCCTTCTCTGCTCCCCTTCACTCCTTGCTTGTTAGAACACAGTAGGAATGTGGCCATCTGCAAAACAGAGTTGTCCCCAGAACCCAACAAAGCTGGCCCCAATACACTACTGTTGTTTAAGCCACTCAGCATATGGCACTTTGTCACAACAGGATGAGAAGACTAATAATCATCAGTCTCATTAAAGTCTAAACCATGATTATGTCCATAATGGGATTTCCCAGGAACAGTCCTGACCTTATTCCTGGTGAATTTTCATTTACGGCTAGTGTATTTTATAAACTGTGTAGGAACTATTACCCAAGGTCATGAATGCTTCATTCCATGCTTTTTTCTGGATGTTTTAAACTTGCCTTCCACATTTAGACCTGCATAGATGGAGCAGGAAGCAAGACAATGCTTGAGGCTTTTTCAGCTGGATGCTCCCTTCTGACTGAAGGATGGGAAGGTCCATCTCCACATGGTGTCTTGGGCTCATTCTCAAGGCTAAAACTAGGACTGCTCTTCCTACTCAGGACCATCCAATGGACATCCAACATAATGCTTTGAAGAATACAGGACCAGCCACCTTCAAATACCTTACTGATCAGACTCTGAGTGTTCTGGAAACTTCCAGAAATATACACCTCAAGTTAAATGAATGTCTTGTTTAAGGAACATAAAATAAAGAGAGGTAGAGGAACATGTTTTAAGAACTTTAATCAACATATTTCTTCACAAAATGGGCATATTCTTCCTGCAAAGGAAGGAAAGTCACATTACTACAGTGCCATTAGTCATAATCATAATGACTAATTTAACGGTAATTTAGTTGTCTCCTAAGACAGCAACTCCAGAATTTACAGCAGGTAAGATACTCAAGTTCACAGTGATCCATGAAGGAGAAATACGTGGTGAGTAAAGTTCAGAGTGGATTCTTGGTGACACCAAAGCCCTGGAAATAACACATAGACCCATCCTAGTCTGAGAGATCAAGAGCACACATTGTGGAAACAGTGGAATCTGTGAAGCTACCTAAAACGTAAACAAACAAATAAATGAACCAAGTGGCCAAAGCAGAATCAGGGCAAACGTCAGGTGTTAGTGGATGTGTGTGTGTGTGTGTGTGTGTGCGCGCGCGCGCGCGCGCACACGCGCGCGCGCGCGGGAGTCCACAGTGAACGGAGGAGACTGGTGGTGTTGTGTTTTTGTTCTTTAATGCTTGTGATTTAATCAGTGGAATGTCTTTATTTGGGTCTAAGAGAAACTATGAATGACTTTTAAAAGGCTAGAGGGCAATTCAGGTAAAGGACTTGGTAGGATAGGAAGAACAACACTGATTGAAATAGCAAGAGAAAGATTCAGACCTGAACATCTTAGAAGGGGGAAATGAAGCACATAAGACGAGCACTCCCAAGGGGCAGGTGGGCAGGAAGAGCCGACCTCACAAACTATGTCATTCTGTCCAGAGCTGCCAAATTAAACACGCAAGAAAGAGACACAAGCTGCCATTTTCTTGACAGCGCAGAGATCTGGTGTGTGAAAGGCTTGGAGATGTTGGGGATGCTTCAAGGACATCCGGCCTCCCATAGCTGCTAGCCACATGTGGTATAGCAAAACAAGGAGGCCCAAAGTTGTCACATACCACTGTGTCTCTTACTAGAGGTATCTATGTGGAGAGCTGTCTTGCAATTGCAAAATACAGGGCTCATTTGTGGAAGATACAGCAGCTCCGAAGTCTCCACAGACGTGGGGTCAAGAGATCTGTACTCTCTTCCCAGGCCTGTCACTAATTGTCACGAGGAGTTTACTGATTCCACTGACCTCTCAAGACCTTATTTTTCTCTTCTTTAAAGTGAAGACATCAGAAAAATGATGTCTCAGTTCGACCTAGACATTGCAGTCTCGGCTTCCACAAAAGACATTCCTTCCCCACCCCGGTTCAGTCAGATGTCACTTGTTAAAAGCAAAGGATGTCCTGCATGAGGTTTATTTTCAGAAAAGCCCTGAGGTTTGGGAAGCCATTCATTTGCCAAAAGTAAAATAAAATTAAAAACAAAAGGAAATGAAATGCAGTATTTAACACACACACACACACACACACACACACACACACACACACACCCCACATATTGATCACAGGACCAAAGCCTTCCCCTGTCTCTGCAAAGGCTCTGGGAAGGCAAATCATAGTTTCCAGGCAGCCCATATCCAGTTCTCCCACGCAGCGGAAATCGGAGGCTAGGAGGCGTGAAAAGGGAAGGTGGGAAGGGCAGACCTCCAGTGTTGGAGGTGAGCTTGGGAAGCAGGAGAATGCAGACTTCATTTTTGAGTTATTCAGCAACGATGCTTATAAATATGGATTTTCCTGATGCCAAGAGAAAACCTGTGAAAAGAATTAAAAGTACATTTTGCCATCTGAGATTGATTTTATTTTATTTGTGTGTTTCCTAAAACGAGGACAATAAGAACTAGGAGGTAGATTAAAGGATTGGGAAGTACAGCCAGCCTTCCATATCCACTGCTTCAATACCTTTGAGATCCGCCCATCCACAGCTGGAAAATACTCCCCTCACCTCCAGAAAACTGTGTCCCTTTTAAAAACCTACAGACTTCTTTGTTGTCATTACTGTCTAAACAATACTTTATGTAATAACTACTAACATAGAACTTATATTGTATTAGGTTTTTATAAGTAATCAAGAGATAGTTTAAAGTCTACTGAAGGATGGGGATTGGATTATGTGGATTTATTGTGGCATTTTATACAAGGGACCTGAGTAACTATGGGATATCCTGGAACTCATTCCTCACAGATGCTAAGAGACAAGGGATGATTACTTGGTCTGAGAAGTGTTACAAAGTAGAATGTGTCAAGTGGGGAGAAAACAGTTAGATTGGGGAGACTTACATTGTACCCAGCCACAGGGCTGTGGGGTCAGATAGGTTCAAGAGAAAGATGTCTTGTGTCATGTCCAGATGGTGGCCTTTTTAGAAAGAGCAACCATGGTGTCTTTTCAAGAAACTTACTTAGGCAGGGAAGCAGCAGAGGATGTCTTAGGTTCATGGTATTAAATGTAATGACAATATAAAGAAGGATCAATGGTCAAGGATGAGAGAGTTAGCTTTTGTTTCTTGCCCTGAACAATGGGGCATAAATTATATTTCCACAGATGTACTCACGGGACAAATGGATGTACTCTGCTCACCACACGGTGGATGTGCACCGAATGTGTGCTTCATTTCATCCCATCAATGTCACATTTCCCAGAGACAAAGCTGAGTCTACCCCAGGCTGAAACCCCAGAAAGCACGGAGATGTCAAACAAGATCCGAGGTCAAGACAAAGGACCAAATCGCTCATTTCCTACATGGCCCTGGAAGCACGATGAACCAAAGATTGAATCTTGGGACAATGAAAGACCTTCCAAAAGAGAAATGAGATAATAGGTAAGGGTTCTTCTGGGTAGGGAGAGTGACTGGTCCATTCAAATGGGGGCATGTGCTCACAGAACCTACTTCCAAATGGTAGCAGACACTATCTAGTCCCAGCTGCTGGGGAGGCCCACTCAGAGTTTCTGACAGCTTTAGTGCCTCTTAATTCATCCAATATGTCTGATTTTCATGTTCTCTGTCCTTCGGTGTTGTTTGTTACTTATTATAGGGCCCCAGATGAGTCACATTGCTTCTCTGACATCGTTTTCCTGGGCTAAACTGGTGGGACACAGTATCCTTCCCAACTTGCACATTCTTGTGTCCCTTTTAGGACAGGGTTGTCCCAGGCACATCCTCCTCAGTTGTGTCTAGACTGCAACAATGTATCCCAAGAGACGCCAGTAAGGCTCTTGGGTCTGAGTTGTGGGAAGAGGTCAGAGTGTTTGCTGAGTGCATGATCATAGATAAATCATCCATGAAGATATTTAGAACACAGAGATGGTGTCTTATGTGTAGTAAGTGTCCTTGAAAGTGTGTATTTGGTGAAAAGGGGGATGGATACTTCTCTGGCTCCAAACTCTTTTGTAGTGTACATTAATTATACATGTACGCAAAATCATATCATTCAAGCTATCTTCTTTCACTGGGGTGAGAAGCAGAATGTGACGATGGAAAAGTTGTACTTAATAGGGAGTAAGAAAGCATATGCGTGTGTGTGTGTGTGTGTGTGTGTGTGTGTGTGTGTCCCGTGTATTTGTATATGTGTGTACATGTTTGTGTACTTCATGTATCTATATGTTCTATTGTTCCTTGTGGACCTGTGGGTGCAAGAAGATGTGCTTGTGCATTCTTAAACTTTCACTAACCACAGAGAACAAGAACATATACGGAAGGAACTCGGGACAAAGATGAGACACTGACATCATTAGAATTGGAAAAAGGAACAGATATGGATGATGTAGAATATTGCCACATGTGTCCTGTACAATTGTCTCATATTTGACTGCATGGTTTCAAGTTTGCATGTTGCCACATTTTCAAGACAAAATGAGTAGGTACATGAAACTACCAGCACGAGCTGATGAACCTTCACAAGTGTACCATTCTTTAAAAAAAATCTGAATATGTATATTTTAGGACCATGTTTGTCTGATGTCAAGTGTTCAAGGTGGGGTATGAGTAACAATTATCTGAATTCTTTTAAGAAATTTGAATTGATACCAAAGATTCATTCAGAAAATGACTGGGATTCTTTTCATGCTTAAAAAAAAATCCATCGTAATTTCTCTAAGTATTTTAGTTTAAAAATAGAAATCTGTCAAGAATATTCAAGCTAGTCATTCCAGTCTGTATATGCTCAAAAATAAATACAAACATTGAACTTAAAATACGAGCCAGTGGGAAAAAAGTAGACTATGTATACCAAAACTGGTATCCAAATAAAATTCAAACATCATATTAATGGGAAAAAATAATTGTGCTTACCAGAAAACATGCTATTAAAAAGGTTCTCCATCTTCCACTCACATTTTCCTGGGAAAGCAAATTGCATGGTCATAATGGAAAACAGCAAAGCTGTCCTTAGCAGCACTTCCTTGTTACTGCAGCAGCATTCACAACTGACAAGCTGTGGGACAACATTAAGTCCTTCAGCAAACGGATGGCTAAGGAAAGTGTGTGTATGTGATATGAAAATTCTTCAGCCCAAGAAAAAGAAATCTTGTAGTATACAACAACATGGATGCACTTTTGGGACATTACGTTAAGTAAAACAACCCAGTCACAGGATGAATACTATATGACTCCAATTATGTCCAGTACCTAAAAAAAAAACAAAAATCAAACTCAGAGAAATAGAAAACACACGGGGGTAGTCACCAAAGAGAAGGGACTTAGTCACTAATATGTAAGTAACAAGTTTTTAATTACGCAACATGAATATGCTCTAGCGCAGTGGTTCTCAATTTGTGGGCCATGACCCCCACAGGGGTCATGTGTCAGATATCCTGCATATCAGAAATTGACACTTTGATTCATAACAATAGCAAAATCACAGTTATGAAGTAGCAACAAGATAATGTTATGGCTGAGGTCACTACAACATGAGGAGCTATATTAAAGGGTCGAAGCATCAGGAAGGTTGAGGACCACTGCTCTGGAAATCTCCTGTGCAGCCTTGAGCCTGGCGATGGCAACACCACACTGTGTACTTGAAGCAGATAGTTTTCAGGACCAGCTTAGCGACCTGGGACCCCCAGCTGCATTGAGCTACACATATACCTCTCTCCAAGCAAAGCAACTCATTACTCATCCCTGACATTACCAAAGAGCTCCCAAGGAACCTTCCAGTAATTTCCCTTTGTGGTTACACACACCCAGAGATGTATCTTGGAACTGGAGACAATGAGCTGGCCCATCCTGGACTGGCTTTCATGCATGCACAGTAATACAAGCTACATCTTCATAAGGAACACAGGCATATGATGAACTATGTACCGTCATATGCCTATGCATGAATCATTAGGCATGGGGTTGAAATTAGATGCATCATGGGAAAGGTCATACATAGGGAACAAAGGCATACATCACCTAAGCTTGTCAATCAAAACAGGAAACCACCTCTACCCCACTCCTAGAGACTAACCCTTCTTTACCACGACTGAGGCTCTTGAAATCTCTCTCTGGGAGCCCTCTGCTTCCTTGCTGGATTGTTTACTCTGTACTTTTGCAGCCTTTGAAGAAAATCCCTTGCTGTTTTGTTATTTGTGTGTGCTTCTTCAATTCTTTCAGCAAGATGTCAGCAACCTGGGAACACCTGCTTCCTATAGTGACCACCAACATCTGTACCTCACCAGAAATTACCAAAACAAAAAAACAAAAAACCTCTTCCTATAATATTTGTTTGATGTAAAGAGTGAGTTGTAATAGACAGTTATCTCTAAAGATCACCTACTGGGATATTTAAAGACCCGAGAAGCAAGTTTTTATACCTCCAAGGTATCTGTAAATCTATCTTATGTGTCAAAGTCATTATTAACAGAACCCAGTATGTTTGTTCAGGCTTAAAAGTTAGCCTATCGGGAACAGGGGGAAGAAATTGTGATGAGATTTTATCCTCAAGCATCTAGATTAAATTGACTTACTTTGCAAAAATAATTTGGTTGGAAAAATGAACACATATAAAGGAGAATTTGGCAGATTCAACAGTCCTAGGCAGCCCTGGCATACCTTGCCTCAGCCCTCCCTCATCCCATCCTATGCATGAGGAAGCAGGAAGGCGGGAAGAATGCCACAGCGGACCAGCCAAAGAAGAGCTTCAGGTTTTGGCCCTGGCTCAGTTCCTTCCCAGTTCCACCCCAGTTTGGTGAATGAAGGTCAGGCATGACCTTTGCCCTTCAAGGCCACCTTCCTACTGTGCACTTTCGTTCCCTCCCTTGGCCTTTCCACTTCAGAATGCTCCTGTGTGAATTGCCGTGCCTACTACCACAGGATATTAGAGAGTTTGTGATAAATTATTTATGCTGATTAAAAAAAAATACTATTTTCAAGCAAAGTGTAAATGAGAGATAACAGTTTTGCCTTTCTAAGGGCATATTTGCATTTTCACAGGAAATCAAAGCAAGGAAAGAAGGAGATAGCATAAGATGCAAATAGATGCCTCTGTATCAGGAGTTCAAAGTCACTAGGGGACTTCATGCAGCAGAGATTCCAATCTAATCATTTAAGGGCAAGGTCTCAGCATCAGAGTGTTTCCCTTCTTTTCTTTTTTCTTTCTTTCTTTCTTTTTTTTTTTTTTTTTAAAAATCATCACTCTATGTGATTTCCATGCGCAATCAAAGTCGGGAACTGATATTCTGGCCTAAGAGCATGTGGTCCATGCTGAAGCTGAACCCTGAAGGCTATCGACCGGATGGATCCCTGCATCTTATAGGAGCCTACCTCACAGCAGCTCTTCTCTGCCTTTCATGCGAGCTCTCGTCTCCTGGGATCTTATTAAAACTGCAATTCTGACTCAGTAGTTCTGGGTGGCTCCTGGGATCCTGCATGTCTCACACACTCCCAGAAGTTATCAGTTCTGTCCTTCTGAAGGCTACACGTGAGTGGTTGAAGGTAGAGACGACATCAAGGGTCCTGTCAACTCTCAGGAGTCTGCGGTTCTCTGAATTGAGAGCCTCACAGCTGAGAAAATGTTTTCCTACAGAGGGAGCATGGGTGCTTGAACTAACAGGGTGGGTTCCTGTAACTCCACTGCACATAAGGGTGAATAAATGTGCTGGAAAACAGAACTCCCTCAATGGAACCATTGGGGGCATCTGGCAGATTATAAGCCAGCGAAAAAACATGTTCTTCAAAGTTCAGCATGGTTGTTCACACCTGTAATTTCATCACTTTGCAGGCAGAGGCAGAGGGCTCACAGCGAGTTCAAAGCCAGCCTGGCCTACACAGTGAGTTTCAGGACAGCCTGTAGAAGGAGACCATGTTGGAAAACAGAGGGAGGGAGAAAAGAGAGAGAAGAGGGAGAAGGGCAAGAGGAGGAGAGGAGAGAAGAGAGAAGAGAAGACAGGAAAGGAATAGGAGGAGACAAGAGAAGGGAAAATCTTCCTCAAAGCAAAGCTCAGCTCAAGGGACCAATGAGCCTCCCCCAAGGTGGTCCTGAGTTGTAGATGCTTACACGGTAGAAGCTAGAAATCTACTCGAAAGATTAGGGTGGGCAAGGGGTCCAGGAAGATAGCTCAGCAGGTTAGGTGTTTGCTAAGCAAGGCTGATGACTGAGTTTGACCCACAGAACACACATAAAGACAGGAGAAAAATAACTTCATGTTTTACACGCACACACACGGACACGGACACACACACACGGACACGGACACACGGACACACACATGGACACGGACACACTGTGGCATGCATAGCCCCACATACATCACATAATAATAATAAATAAACATTGTAAAGTACATTTTAAAAGTAGATAAGAGAAGTAGAAGGATAGAGATTAAAATGAGAGACAGAAAGGGATGGTGGGTCTGGATGGGAGGGGAGGTAGAGGGGAACTGGGAGGAGTAGAGGATGGAAACCAAAATCAGGATATATTACTTGAGAAAAAAAACTATTTTCAAGAAAAGAAAAACAAAGCAAAACAAAAAAGAAGGTAGTTTTGTTGCCCCGTTGGACATTGTGAATCAGCATCTCATTTCTACAAGGTCACGGATGCTTCCTATGTAAATTTAGGTAGAAAAGCATCAACCCATGGCTTTTATGAAGCCAGCCACACCCTCAATGCAGTATGATTTCAAACATGGACACTGGCACTCCAGTTCTCATATTTGAATTCCAATTTAACTATTCTGCTGCCGGGTAAATTTGGGCAAATAACACAGTCTGCTGTGTCTCTGTCTCTTCCTCTGTAAAGTGGGGGAAATAACTCTAGACTTGTTATGAGATAAGTGAACTCACAGACAGAAGCAGTGGAGAGTGAACACCTTCGTTATAACAGGCACCCCAAAACACCCATTAAAGTGTTCTATGCTCTTCTTGCTTCGGATTGTCTTGCTGGTCAGTGAGACAACAAGGATTCCAGTAATTTCTATAGAATAAAGCTGCCTAGTGAACATCTGTCTCTAAAAAAAAAAAAAAAATCAGATGGAGGGACAGCAAGGTAAACGCACTTGCCACCAAGCCTGATGACCTGAGTTTGATCCCTAAGGTCCCAACATAGTAGAAAGAGAACACTGATTCTTACAAGTTGTCCTCACAAGTGTCCACACGCGCACACACACACACACACACACACACACACACACAGAGAGAGAGAGAGAGAGAGAGAGAGAGAGAGAGAGAGAGAGAGAGAGAGAGAGAGAGAGGAGGGAGAGAACGTGCATGCAAGCACACACAGTGAGTAATATTAAAAAGAAAATAGTCAGAGGAAATGGCCAGGGCTACCAAGGCCAATAGTTTGATTCTGCAAACCCAAGGACAGTGGAACAAGGTTGTCCAAAGACAGAGCCTACTGGGAGAACGGGAGATTGTAGAGGAACAAGGGTTTTCCTCAACAAGTCTTTAAGTTTCACAAATAAACAAAAGCACACACAGGTGTGTCACCAGCCCCAGGTCACAGAACAAGTAACAGGAGTGGTCAGGATCCTCACAAGGGCAGGTGGGCTCCTAAGCCTCACAGCCTTTCCATGGGATTAAACAGCCTATCTGTGACAACAAGATTTGGGGACCACTTGAAATGTGTTCTCCAGTGATCTGTGCTTGGAAATGTTCTGTGCTCTTTTCTTGGTGGGTACGTGGGTCTATGTGTATGGAACAATTCAAATATATCAACTCTACTCTCAGACCTGGATGGGCTCAGACGGCCATTTATTTACCAGCCAAAGAAGCCCAGACTTCATCCAATGAACAAATACTGAAGACTTACAACATAGAGCCATCATGATTTCAAGATATTAAACTGCCAATTGGATGATATTGATATAAATGAAGAAATACCGAGAGGAGAAGCAACAGGCATTCCCAAGAGCATGAGGACTGAGCAGGCTCCTGCTCTGGGTGCCCTGGTATCTAAAAAAAAAAGAGAGTCTCACCCATGTCACAGATGATCATTCTTAAAGAGGAGCTGAAGCAAGCAGAAGTCTTTATTCAACCCTGTGTAGATTTGGAATTTTAAATCAGTCCTTAGGTAATGAGATCTCTAGCAAGCAGGTACATTCGTTTAGTCAAAAGCAAATTCCAAGTCATCTGTTTGGTCCTGGGAGAGGCAGTCAAAATGGAATGCTTAGCACGTTCCTGGGCAAGGAAACATGGAATCATCAAACGCTTACCCTAGAGACTCCGCATCCTTCACCTTTCAGAGCCAGTGAGGAGGCTTTCTCTGAAGTAACAGAGTCAGCCAAAAGGATGAGTCATCTTTCTGCCTGGAAAGGTGCAGGTGTCTGTCCACACAAGAAGAAGGCAAGTCAAACATTTGGATAACTAAAGTAAGAGAAAAATGTCCTTATTGAGAGCCAGACAAGAGATGAAGAAACCGATTAGTGGTTGCGGAAGTTGTGAGCAGAAGAAGGAGTTACTATGACAGAGGTACTGGTTTGTGGGGCTAGGGCTAGCACTCCTCTGTATCTGGATTGTGGTTGTCCAATTTTATGTGTTTGTCAAATGTATAGAACTCTGTGAACTGTAAGTTATATGTTAATTATACCTTAACAAACCCACTTTTGAAGTTGTACATTGTGTTCTCTGCATTTTATTTTGTCTATTTTAATAAGTAACAAATTAATAAAGAATTATTATACGTGCCTATGATGTGTATGTGAGTGGCAGCCCACTGGTGCCAGGCTGCCCATATAGAGGCCGGAGAAGAACACCCAGAAGTCAGTTCTTTCCTTCTACCGCGTGGGTCCTGGGGAATCAAACTCAGGTTGCTGGGCTTGGAGGCAAGCACCTTGATCTGTTGCGCTATCTCACTGGCCCAATACTACAGATTTTGAGACAGTGGAGTGAGGTTGTAGGTGGTTAAGTGGTTTCCCTAGGAAACAGTGTGGCAGAAGCCAGTTCAACCGGATTGTATGATCAGTGGATAAAAGAGAAGCACAGAGACCACCAGAGCTTCAGGAAAGGCCAGAGCACAACATGAGCCCCAAGTGATAACATTTAGTGGATGGTCACCAAATCTTTTCCTAAGCATTCAGTGAAAGTTATTCTTGTGCTATTTTTTTATGTTGAAGTAAAAGATATGAACAATCAATAAATACAGTGAAGGCTATAAATGAAGATGTCTTATTTCTGCTTGCCAGGCATTTATATAATTGAAAAACAGTATTATGCACTAACAGATTTAACTTTTACAATCCATCTTCCTTTCTCTTTACTCCCTACCCTTTCATACCGGAATCCATTCCATGTACTTTAAAGACCATTGGTAATGATCACGGGTCTCCAATGCAATGGCAGCAAAAATCTCCTTACTTAGAAAAGGACTAGAAATCCAGGTGTCCACGTAACTAATTACCACATTAATTCATCTTGAGGGCCCCTCATTTCCCCGCCATGAGTCATTGATACTTTGCTGGCTGCAGATGAATTCACGGTCTTGGTAACAGAGAAAGCTCTGTAGAGTTAATTCTGCTCTCAGAGAAGCTCAATAAGCCCCCAAGAAGCTTTTGAAAAATCAAAAAGCCCTTAAAAAGGCCTTTAAAAGTAGTTTTTCATGTTTGGCCCAACAGTAATAATGCTTCTTTAGAGATAGCTGAAGTGTGGGCCAATCAATACACTATTAAGACGCTGACAGCCTTGAGATAGGATTACATGGCGGAGAAATTGTGAAACCTTTAGCTTTTTCATTTTCAGCAAGAAGAATTGAGGGAAGTGGCTTTTTAAAATTTATTTTTATCTGAATAGCCTTAGGTAATGCATTCTTTTCATTTTAGATTGGTCAGTTCACCCTCGGTCCACATAGGACTGGAAGACCAAGTTCACTTTCTAATTCCTTTGTAATGGAACTTTCCCCCATGTCTGGGTAAGCTTTCTGATTTGAGAGAAAGCTCAACTACTTAACGCCATGAACAGAAGGTAAATGGATGGACAAACTTGGGTTTCAATAAAACTTTATTTGCTAAGACAGACACAGGCCGTTTGGCCCATGTGCCCTAGCTTGCCAACTCTTGGGTTTGTATGTGGGAAAATGACATTTGTCCTTGAACGAACAGGGTTCTAGAATACATATTCTTCACACAGTAAGATGGGCTCTCAGACAGTACTAAATCAACTGCGAGTTTGGAAAATTCTAGTAGTGTGATAGCTAATGGTCACCTGAGCCATGCCACTGTGACATGGATTCCTTTGTACTATTCAAACAGGAAGTGATTGGCCAGTCAAAGGGAACAAATACCCGGGGGCCCTGGGTTACATGTTATTTTATGTCTGCTTGTCCACAATGTGTGAAGTAGGAGTTTCCTTGTGCTGCTTGTATTATCTGTCATGTGACCATGGGCTTGCACATTTGTATTCCTTACCTCACCTCCTCTGACTATTGGCATAGACCTGATATTAATACAAAGAAACTAGAGACAGTATTGCCAAATTGCCCAGGCTAGCTCAGAACAAAAGTGGAAAATAGGAAGGAGGAAGAATGTCACCAATTAAGGAAATAATAACTGGCTCTCAGAGAGGATGCAGCAGGGTAAGAGGCCTACACCGTGGAGTCATGACCGGGAAGGCTCCATGGCACAGACTTGGGCCTTCAGTCACAGCTGACATTATCTCTGCATGTCTCTGTGCCTGGCAGACCACCCCCATTTAATAGCTCTTTCAACTCGCTAGAAGAGTGTTCTTTGATTTGGGGCCGCAGTCACTTGTACAAAGCCCCCGATTGTTGGCCAACTTGCTGCTTGGAGTCATGGTATGTGCTCAGAGCAAGCTCCTCACTTTAGCTGCTGGACTCTGGGCAGACTCTCCTACGCCTCTGCTGCAAGAACTGCAAAAATTAGGCAAAGCATTTAAGTGCGAGGTGCTTACTATAACCCTCCACCTGTAATGTGACATCTGTCTCATGGGGGACTTGGTTTCCTTTCATTTATTTTTTTTTTAATTCTTTTAACCCCTATTCTCCCCATTGTGCCTTCACTGGCAAAATTCAACTATTTTAGGGCTGGAAAGAACTTTCAAGTTCATTTAACCCCAATTCTCTGATTTTATTTTTGAAAACCGGATGCTTGGCCACACTTGAACAGTTATCCCCTTATCTGCACATTTCTGCATGGGGACAGAATGCACTGTTGGCCAGGCTTTAGAAACAGCCGACAACGGGCCACCTGAATGTTTTCATCTACTCAAACAAAACGTGTTTGGAAAAAAAAAAATAGTTTAAAACTACAAGGAAATAAGAGAAGGCCAACTTTCAGCAGTTTGCATCATTATTATACATACATTTCAAAATACTTCTTTCTTCGTTTCTTGCAGTCGGGTTTGAGGAGCCCACCCACTTCACAAAATAACAACTTCTGAAAACCCTCTGAGATGGTCATCATTCAGTTGCTTATCTAATCAATGCATTTAAATAAAGCAACTACTGTCAGGTTTCCCTCGTGGTGATTATATATAAACACACAGCCCCCTAAATCCGACCGCTCACACTCACAAGCCTCTCTCTTTGCATTTCTGTCTCCTTGTTGCGGTTAGGGGAGTTGACTTAACATCATTTGAATGTGTAACAGAATTCACTTGGCTTGGATTCCATGAGACCATAATTGGAATCGCGGCAGACATGGCAGTGAGCAGGCCAGATGTGACCTAGGCTCTTAGGTGATGATGCTCTGGTGAACTTTCAATGGTTAGTGTTCATTTATGCCTAAACACACGAGAATCTAGTTCAGGTCCAGTCATACTTTAAGTTTATATTTCATAGGTTCTATCTTTTTATTCCTTAGGGTACCTGTGATAGTTGCTCTTCATTATCAGTTTGACTAGGTTTAGAATCAGTTAGAGGATACATCTCTGGGCATTCCTATGAAGGTGTTTTCAGTGACATTTAATGAGGATGGAAGATCAAACCCTGAATGTGGACAGTACCAACTCCTGGGGTAATGTCTCTAGCTGATTAAAATGGTGGGGGGGAGAAAGCATGCATGAAAGCGTTCACCACTTGCTGCATCCTGATTCCCAACAACATGATGTGACGATCTCCTTCATGCTCCCACCACCATGAAGTTCCTGCCAGTGATGGCCTGTGACCCCCTACACTGGGAACTCATAATAAAATCTTCCTTCCTTAAATTGCTTCCTGCCAGGTACAAAAGAGTATCTAATACAACAACCTGCAAGGCACTGTTCTCCTAATTTATCCAGTATCATGATATCCTAGTAAGTAGAAATCGGAGAGGGTGAGCTTAAGTCTTCTCAATCCCGATTTCATGACTGTTCTCCCCTTCTCTCCAACCACACAAGGGATTCTCCAGAGTCCCTCTCTTTTTCACTTCCTGACATCTTTAGCAAGAGTAGCACTAATGATGCCAGGGTAGCCTTGACTCTAAATACCATTAGCCTATCCTTCCCGGACACTCTCGCGCCCCTCACCTGTCTACCCTAACCCCCAGCCCTCTGCATCTTTGATTACTGCCTTAGGTATAAGCTATTCTATCTGTTTAATCCTTCATCTAAGAACAAAGAGGCAAAGGAAGTTGCTGGGTCCTCTTATCACTAAAACTCTTCAGGGGAAATTCCTTTCCAGTGGAGAAGTCCATTTATTAGTCATTGCAAAGGACATTATTATGAAATTATAATACTTCATGGTGTTTATCAGATTAAAATTCTCATGTCTTCTTTCCTTACCATTCCTTGGTATTTGCTTAATAGATACACCCTCTTATGTGTATAAAATGATCTTATTGGGGAAGGACAATTGAAATGCTATAATCATAAGAGATAAGAATCTATCTAAATGTCTGTGAACAAGAAACTGGTTAAACAGAACATGGTATATTCATAAAATGGAATATTATACAGAAGACAAAGGAAGATTTTTATGTACTTTTATGAAAAGATTTTATGGATGTTATTGTTAAGTTTTAAAAAGTCACTAAAGGGTATTCATAGCACAATATCTTATTTGTATGAAGAAATGAACATACATATAAAAAAGGAATATATACCTTGAAATGGTATGTAATAAATTTATAATGGTGGCAACCTTCACTGGAGGAAACTAAGTTTCTAGAACAAGGGATAAAAATCAAACATGCTACCTCACTGGTGCTCTTTCATGTTTGGATATTACATTCACTCTATCATCTATTCATACAACAAATGAATTTTTAATTAAGAGATAAAATGCCTTTAAGATATTCAGGCTACTCATTAACAAAGCCAACTTGAAGAATGTTAGAGGGTTCCTTGCAGTTTAAGTGTTGGGAGCCTAGAATGCCAGAGATGTTGTGTTTTCTGTCCACATGCCTATGGAACAGGCTAGAGTCAAATAATGTCGAGTTATTAGCAACTGAAGTGTAGATGAAGATAGAGTGCATGAAGAATTGCCTGTGAGATATTGGTTTGGATTTCTATGATCCTCAACCTAATTAAGCTTACAAACTCACTGTTCTTCAAAAAATGTACATATGAATATACAACACCATCATGAGACCATTAAGCTAGAAACATAGGAAATGTTCTGTTAAACAAATCAGGAAAAGAAAAAGGAAGAAAAAGAAAGGCCATCATAGCCAAACTTAATGAGAAGCATATGCGTGGCCTCTGGTGGGCACTCCTCCTAACTTATTTAATTACTTATTTTGATGACCACATGGAAATGCTTTTCTTGTCTTAAAATCAATTTTAAAAATAAGGGCATATTTCTGAAGATTGGATTACGTGTTGAAGGAAATACTCGTTTGAAGGGAACTGTGTAGCTAACTGACAGAGCTATTTAGCACTCCCTGGCAGAGACGGTTAACTGTCTTCACCATGGCTGTGCAGTATGTAGGCAGGTACTACTCCATGCCAGCTTTCAGAACAATTCAACATCTTGTCCTTGGACCACACTGGCTTTGTTGTTCCTGTCCCTTCACAGGCTGACCTTTGGCCTACTGTGGGAGTGCTCAGCTGAAAGATGTTGGGGAAGACAGGGCACTCTGCTGAGCCAGCAGAGAGCTGTCACTGAGGATCACAAAGGTCAAAACACAGTCCTCTAAGTACTTAAGAAACTGTGACACACATGCTTCTCTATTAGAACACCATGCAGAAGTGGCAAAATATCCAGCAAAATGTCAGAGTAGCAAAGCCCACGTAGTCTTCAACGCTCCCAATTACCAGACATGATGTGAAAAATAACTTATTTCTAATGGTGAGATAACCACAGCTATCGTGAATTCTGCTGTGATTTTTTTTGTCCATGACTGAGGTAAATTCCAGTTTTCTAGAAAGCATAAGTATACAACATTTTCCCCATCAGCGGTCTCAGATCCCCCGAATTCTATCCATTCACTTTTCTTGGGTTTGAAGTCCTTGAATTAAAGCCTCCCTGTCACTTCACTCCCCCCATCCCTCAACTCCTCTGCTTCCAGCCATCTACAAGGGAACAAGAGAACCAGGAATACTGTCCAGGAGGTTTCAGAGGCAACAGCCTCAGTGTATGTGACTGCTGCTCACACTCCATAGACCAGAGCTCATTTTCAAGGTCCTACTCGCTGCCAGGGAAGATGGAAAATGCAGCCTAACGGTGTGTCAGTGAGGAAAGGGAAATAGTTTGGTGAATGTTTATACAGTCTCTATCCCGGGAGACCTCATGATTGAAGATGATGGAAGACAGTCCTGAAATGACACTTACTATACATTCAAAAAGAAATATTTTTTTTTATAAATTACAAGCCTTTTTTTGTAAGTGTTTTGATTTTTTATGAGAAATTATTTTGTAATAAATGAACCTAATTAAAAAAGTAATTTAATCTCTGTTTGGTAATTTAGCACCAAGGAAATTGTTTCCTGATATCTTCACCCATTTCTTGAAATTCTGAGCCCTGGAGGGAAGGTTCTCTGCATGGCCCTGGTCATCCTCTGCTGATGGTCATTCTCTGTTGTTGGTCATCCTCTGCTGAAGGTCATCCTCTGCATGGTCCTGGTCATCCTCTGCTGATGGTCATCCTCTGCTGATGCTCATCTTCTACATGGTCTTGGTTGTCCTCTGCTAATGGCCATCTTCTGCTGATGGTCATCCTCTGCTAATGGTCATCCTCTGCTGATGGTCATCCTCTGCTGATGGTTATCCTCTGCTGATGTGCTGATGGTCATCTTTTGCTGATGGTCATCTTTTGCTGATGGTCATCCTCTGCTGATGGTCATCATCTGCTGATGGTCATCCTCTGCATGATCCTGATCATCCTCTGCTGATGGTCATCCTCTGCATGGCCCTTCTCTGCTGATGGTCATTGTCTGCTGATGGTCATCCTCTGCATGGTCCTGGTCATCCTCTGCTCACTTGAACTAGTTTTCCTTTGGTTCTCTTGTCTACTCCTGCTCTGTGGCAGGACCTGCTGGTGACAGGCCACAAAAAAAATTATATTAGAAACGTAACTTGTTTGAGGACAAGACACAAAAGATTTCCCTTCACATGCTCACAAAGAATAAAAGTTTGTGCTTTGGGTCATGGACTCTTTACATTTTGTATGCTTGGCAATTCCCATAAGGTAATTATGGACAAAGTATGATTCCATGTCAGAAAGTATATAGGGACAGAGCAGGGCCAAGATCTCAGACCAGAAATGTGCCCCATGCATTCAGATGACAGTCTCCTTTTAGCTTTATGGCAAAGAAAGCAAAACTTTGTCCCACCACAAAACCCTGGTCCTGTTGCATTTGTTCTTTCTTTTTAATTAAAAAAAATCATTATTTCAGTCCTGTTTCCACTCCACTGCCATGTCTTTGGGACTCGTAGTGTGGACCTAGGGTACCCTTGTCCCCCCACCCTCCTCAGTCATCCCTCCCATCCTATTTCTATTCCTTGTGACTCCCTGCTGATCTGCACAACTGCTCCCTCCAGAGGCTGACAGCCTCCACATCTGGCTTTGATCCAGAATCACTCTCTACCAGGACCCCACAACTGACACACTTGGGTGGGACTCAGAATCACTCTCTATCAGGGAACCCACAATTGACATGCTTGGTTAGGGTCCAGCCATTCCTTCTAGCCCTTCACCATTCTTTGGTGACCCCCACAGTCACCACACTTGGCTAGGAACCAGACTGGGGTAGTGACAGCTAAAGAACAGAACACCTGTGCAACCAAGTTGAGACCAGATATCTACACCAACAGATACCACACATGTCAAAACTCCAAACACCCAGATCCCAGTACAAAAACATAAACATGAACAACTAAGACAATCTGCCCCCTCCAGAAGCCAGCCACTCTGTTATAATAGGCCCCAAGGAAAGCAATTCAGTCAAAGCACAAGAGAAGGACTTCAAAATAGCAGTTATGAATATGTTCAAAGACCTTAGAAAGGATATAAATAGATGCCTTAGTGAGACTATGAAAACACAAAATGTTAAATGAAATAATGAAAAACAATTGAAGATTTGAAAGTAGAATTTATCAAAGTAATAGGAATCACTGAAGAAAGCCCAAACTGAAATAAAACTTGAAATTAAAAAACACTCCTGAAGTTAAACAAAAATTTCGGGTTAACAAATTAAATGATGTGGAAGAGAGAAAAAAAAAGTAGAAGAAATGGATACCTCAATCAAAGAAAACATTAAACATAAAACAACCAGTCCCAAAACATCCAGAAAAATATAGAACACTATGAGAAAACCAAACTTTCAAATAATTGGAATAGAGAAAGGAGAAGAAACCCAAGTCAAAGGCAGAGAAAATATTTTTAACAAAATCATAGAGGAAAATTTCCCCAATTTAAAGAAAGAGATAGCCAGGCATAGTGGCTCATCTTTTTAATTCAAGTACCCAGGAGGCAGAGGCAGGAGGATCTCTGTGAGTTGGAAGCCTGTTTTGTCTACCATGACAACCAGGACTACATAGAAAGACTCTGTCAAAAGAAAGAAAGAAAGGTGAATGGATGTCTATCAAGGTTTAAGAGGTATACGGAACACCAAATAGACAACAACAGAAAACAGAACTCCCCATGACACATAGTAACTAAAATATTAAATGAATAAAACAACAAAAAAGGATATTAAAAACCAGAAGGGGAAAAAAGACAGGCTATTAGATAGCACCTGATTTTTGGAAGCCAGAAGGGCCAGATAGATGTTCTGAAAGTTCTGAAAGACCATAGTTGCCATCTCAGACTACTCTACCCAGAAGAATTGTAATTCACTATCAACGGAGAAAGAAAAACATTTCATGACAAAAACACATTTAGGCCATGTCTGTCCAGCAATCTAGTACTACAGAAGGCACAAGAAGGAAAATTTCAATCTGAAGAGAATGTTAACTGTACCCAAGAGGAGACAAGGGATAAATAATCCCAAAACAGTTCATCAGGAGAAGGAAAACACACACCACCACCACCATAACAACAACAATAACAACAACAAAATAACAGGAATTAATGAACATTACTCAATAATAACTGTCAATAATAATAGTTCCAATCCCCTCAATAAAATTAATAGACTAATAGACTGAATTAAAAAACAAGATTCATCTTTTTGTTACATCCCAGAAAAACACCTCACCACTAAGAACAGATACCATCTTAAAACAATGGAAAAAGGTATTTTAAGCAAACACAACCAAGAAGCAGTCAGGCTTAGCTTCAGGTTTTAGTATTTGACAAAATAGACTTCAAACCAAAACTAATCAGAAGAGATGGGTAAGAATACAACATACTCATCAAAGGAAGAATCCACCAAGAGGACATTGCAATTCCAAACATTTATGCACCAAACACAAAATGGCACCAGAGTTCATAAAAGTAATGATATTATAGCTAAAACTCATATAGTGACCCCTATGTAATGATGGCAGGTAACTTCAGCACCCCACTCTTATCAATAGACAGGTTATGTAGTCAAAAACTAAACATAGAAGTGTCGGAGTTAAATAATGTCGTAAGTCAAATGGACTCAGCAGATATTTATAGAACATTTCACCTAAACACAAAAGAATATGCCTTCTCCTCAGCAGCTCAAGGAACTTTCTCCACAACTGACTACATACTTGGACACAAAACAAGTCTCAAAAGATATAAGAAAATTGAAGTAATACCCTGCATCCTATCTGACCACAATGGATTAAAGCAGAGTATCAACAACAATAGAAATGGCAGAAATTATGTAGCTCACAGAAGCCAAACAACTCACCATTGAATGAAAAACGGGTCAAGATGAAAGTTAAAAACTTTCTAGAATGTAATGGAAATGAAAACACAACACACTCAGACCTATGGGACACAATGAAGGCAGTTCTAAGAGGCGAGTTCATAGCACTAAGTGTTACATCAAATACTAAGAAATCTTTCATATTAATAACTTAATAACACACTTGAAAGCTCTCAAAAAGCAAAAAGAAATAATACTCAAAAAGAGTAGACAGAAAAAATAAAAATCTGGTGCTGAAATCACTGAACTAGAAACAAATAATAATGATACAAAGAACCAATGAAATGAAGAGTTGGTTCTTTGAGAAAATTAGTAAGAGTCGCAAACCTTTAGCCAAATTAAACAAAAGAAAGATAAGCTCAAATTAATCATATCAGAGGTGAAAGGGGAGATGTTACAGCAATACTGAGGAAACTCAGAGAGACTTAAGGACATACTTTAGAAATCTGTGTTTCACCAAACTGGAAAAAAACTAAAAGAAATGGACAAATTTCTTGATATATACAGTCTACCAAAGTTGAGTCAAAATGGAATAGACAATTTAAACAGACCCATAACTCCTAGTGAAATAGGAGCATTAACTAAGTCTCCCAGCTATAAAAGCCCTGGGCCCTGTGGATTTAGTGCAGAATTCTATCAGACTTTCAAAGAAAAACTGATGCAAATATTCTTCAAGTTAGTCTGCAAAATAGAAATTGAAAGATCACTTCCAAATTATTTTTATGAAGTTACTATTACCCTGATACAAAAACCACACAATGATACAGCAACAAAAGAAAATCATAGACCAATATCCCTCATGAATACAGTTGCAAAAATTTCCAGAAATAAGTTTTATCTTGTTAGTCATTTCCCAAAAGGGTTCCAAAGACCTAAACATCACAGACTATTCTCAAGGCTATTGGTTATCCTCCCCAACTTGATGGTAAGCCACGATTATTGAAGACACAATGTACTTCTCTCATTGAACATGGAGAAATTGAGCAGGTGTCCAATTAGATGCTTCACTCCTACTGACTAGCATTGATGGTGTTGGAAGATAATTTGCAGACTATGGAAGGAGAAAAATAATCATCAACATCACCCAATTACAAAACCTGTTACCTACAACAGCAACTTTCCTGCAAGATATACTGGTACTCTAGTGGCATAAATGTTTTGGGAGTAACCAACCACTTCTTCTTTTATTGGATTTAAGGCCCACTCGGATAAAGTGGCCAAGAACTTGAGACTAGATAGTTCATAGTCCCTAGAGGGAAACCAGTCACTATTATTAGGCTGAAGGAATATAGCAATGAAATGACTTCTAATGATATATTGCTATTCCTATATATCAGTGCCTCACTTAACCCACACCAGAGAAGGTTCTTTTTGTAGTAGATGGTAATTAATTCAGAGATCCCCAAATGGACAGTGCAGAGAATGAGAGACTTTGGAGCACTCAGCCCTAAATAAGATGTCTTCGTCACCCCCAACTCCCAAGGCCCAGAGATCTTTTCAGAAGAGGAGGCAGAAAGAATGTAAGGGCCAGAGGCAGTGGATGACTCCAAGGAAACACTGTCTTCCAGACACAACAGAGCTGATAGATATATGAACTCACAGAGATTGTAACAGTATGCACAAGATCTGCATATATTCCAACAACACAAAATCTTAGCAAACAAAGAAGCTATTTGCAGTTAATACCTACTGGGAAGGGGAAAACCAGTTTTTCCCAGTGGAGTGCCACTGGGTGTACCAACCACACTGGAGGGCAGGCCTCATGTCCAGATGGACAACACAAAATGGATTCCATGTTGTTGTGACTATTTATTGGGAATTGAACTCAGGTCCTCTAGAAGAGCAGCCAGTGCTCTTAAACACTGAGCCGTTTCTCCAGCCCCTTGTTCTGTTCTCATCCCCACTGTCCTTGTACACAAGTCTCTAAACACAGACTTCCTGGAGCTGTCTAAACCACCTGAGCCTTCATTTTCTTCACTTTTTAAGATATACTTTATATATAATGTATTTTAAATTTTTTTTTTTGTGTGTGTGTGTGCTTATGTGTACATGAATTATGGTGCTCATGAAGGCCAGTGGCCTCTGGAACTGGACCCACAAGCAGTTGACAGCTTCCTGACTTAAATGCTGGCAACCAAATTCAAGCCATCTGGAAGAGCAAAAGTGACTTTTAACAGACGGAATCCCAACACTTTTTTTTTTCTGTTTCAAAGATGGCACTGCTCTTACACCCTGATAAATTGTGAATGAAAAGAATTACCAGTTCAGTAAAGAGCCTGACAAGAGAAGTAGGCTGAGTTCACACAGGATCTTCAGTATGTAGCCTCATTATGGTATAGTGAATGCTTCCAGAAGTGTGCTCCAAGCTATATGCTCCCCGAAGCCTGGGTTGTGGCATCCTGTGCAGTGTTGAAGGAGTTCTAGTTGAGGTTACTATTGCTATGATGAAATACCAAGATCCTAAAGCAGTTTGGTGATGAAAGGGTTTATTTGGCTTACTCTTCAACATCACTGTTGATCATTGAAGGAATTCAGGACAGGAACTCAAACAGGAAAGGAATATATACACAGAAGCTGATGCAGAGGCTATGGGGGAGTGCTGCTTAGTGGCTTGCTCATCATGATTTACTCAGCCTGCTTTCTTATACAACCCAGGACCACCACCCCAGGGATCCACCACCCACAATGGGCTGGGCCTTTCCCCATCAATCACTAATAAAGAAACTGCCCTACAGGTTTGTCTACAGCCTGATTTTATGGAGGCATTTTCTCAATTGAGGCCCCCTCCTCTCAGATGGCTTTGGCTTGTATCAAGTTGACATAAAACTATCCAACACAGAAGGGGATAGTATGTGTGGTCCCTCGGAAAACCTTCTCCTTCTCATAGCAGGTAGAGGAAAAGGCCAAGAACTTGGAAAGTGTGTGATGGCTGCTGACCCCACTGATTCTCAGAAAGCATTTAATTCTCTTCTTTGACATGTCCTCCTTGGCGGGTATCACTATCTACCTTGTGTTAATGAGCCCCTTGGCAAGTGGATGCGCTGGAGAGTAAAATAAATTGCAGATTTTATACCACCAGTATTGATTGATAGGGTTGTTTATTCTACCACAGTAGCATCCAGGAACGAAGCAAAAATGGAAGGCTTTTTATTTTCTTCAGTGATTCTTATGGGAGTTCAAACGCCTGCTTATTCAGCATTCAAAGAGGCAAAGCAAACTCCATTAAAACTTAATAGATTTCACCTAATTATCACACTATTGTTTGTTTCTAAGCTCAGAACCTAAAAATCATCCCACCAACACTCTTCCCAGGAACTGTAGTGGAAATATTCTCTTAATTTGGCTTCCAGTGAGTGATGTTGTAGACAGGCAGCCTCATTTCCCAGCCGTTGTTAGGAAGCATGGCAGGCTTTTCTTTAAACATGGATGAAGCCAACACAGAGCATATACAGAGCAGAGACTGAAGTACACACACACCAGACTGGCCTGGGCACCGTGTGTTTGGATTTTAGAAGTCATCGGTCAAATACTGTGTTTGGAGTGCTGGGGGTCGTTTGGAGTTATGAGGATTTCCAAGGCCTAGCTGTGCACCCACTCAATGACTGTGGTATTCACGGGACTGGTGGGCTCACTAACTAGCTTGGAGCCTGACCAGCAAACTCAGTTATTCAGTAGCTGACTGCCCAGCTTTTGAATTATCCAAAACCTCCTTGGGTTGTTTTTTCTCACTCATTAGGATATCTCCCAAGAAGGTAAGCTTGTAAAATTCAACTTCAGCTTGTTCTGGAAGTTTGGTAGAACAGGCATTGGTAACTCTTGGGGTTTGGAGGGTGAGGGAAGACAAAAAATTAGTTTATTGTAAATTGTGATTCTTTTTAATTAAAAATGGATTCAGCTTATAACAAGCAATCAAATGATTCCCTAAAGCATCAAACAATCCCAACTCCAGTATTCAAAACACATTTTATCCTCACTGTGTCTTCCTCTTCCCCCCACTTTCTCCCTTTATCAAAATGTGTTTCTTCCCTTTCAAAACAGACATACTGACATCAGCCAAGTCCATGTCTCTTCCTCAGAACTGAGAAAGTACAAATGCTCATATGCCTTCTCTGAGACGATCTTCACGGGGAGGTCAGAACCCCAATTGATAAGGAAATTAAGCATCAGAGAAGCTAAGGCAGTAGTTCTCAATCTATGGGTCGTGACCCCTTAGGAGGCATCACATATCAGATATCCCGCATATCAGATGTTTACATTATGAGCCATAACACAGCTACAAGTGTGAAGTAGCAACGAAATAATTTTATGGTTGGTGGGGGGGGTCACCACAACATGAGGAACTGTATTAAAGGGTGGCAGCATTAGGGAGGTTGAGAACTGCTGAGGTAAGGAGTATGTTCAAGGTCACACACCTAGCTAATAAAGAGCAGACCAAATAGATATTCAAATGCAGGTTTCTGACCCAGATTGTCAGCTTCAGTGTAGCAGACTTGCTGTACCTAAAATGGAATATCCCTCAGTGTTGGTTGCTAGCTAACGGTGAGAGGCCAGCTGAGGCTTGTGTTGAGTGAGCGCTTTCTGTCATAAAAGCAGCTTGGCCTACAAACGATGGCCATTCTGTAGCCATCATCTTTGGTGGAGACTCAGGAGTAGACTCAGCAGTGTGGAACAGAGACAGAAAGGCCAACCTGATCCATAGCACCAGGCAGAGAGAAAGAAAGCTAACTGGGAGTGGTGTGGGCTTTTGAAATCTCAGAGCTCACCCTCAGTGATACACCTTCACCAACAAGGCTGTATCTTTTAATCTTTCCAAACAGTTCTACCAGCAGGGGACCAAGTGTTCAAATGTATGAGCCTATGGGGGCCATTCCCATACACACCACCATACTCTATACTGTCATCATCTTAGTAAATGGTTCTCTTTCCATCCAGGCAGACGAGTCAAAAGATAAGAGCATCCTTTTCCTCACAACTTCCTACAGCAATGCCACAGGCAAATCCTGCCAACGCATTCCTATATGTCAACTCATAGCCTAAATCTATGTGCTTTTCTTTATTTGCAACACTACAACTTTTGTCCAAAGCATCATAAATTATTTCCTAAAATGTTCCTGCAGGTCTCCCAGAGTCCATGTTTATCTCTAAAGCCATTCTTCACAGACCTGTGAGAGTTACCTTCTGAAAGCATGAGTAGTTGATCTGGGTGTAGTGACTCCATCTTTATAATCCCAGGACTCAGGAAGCAGAAGCAAGTGAGTTTGGATCCAGTCCTTCCTACATAACAACTTCCAGGCCAACCAGGGCTTTGTAGGGAGACCCAACAAATAAACAAAACAAAACCTAGAACAAATGTCAAAAAGCAGAAGCATGAGTAGCATCATGATTTCCCTCATCTTAAAACTGCTCAACAAACTAGATACATAGGACTCATGCCTGTAATCCCAACACTCAGAAGTCTACCGCAGGAGGATGATGAGTTGGAAGATAAGCTCTATCATTTAGCAAGATGCTGTCTCCAAAATGGCAACAACAACAACAACAAGAAAGTAACCTTCAATAACAACAAAAACCCAAAAGGTTGTTGTTAAATTTAGATTAAAACCTAATCTAATCTATTGTGTAGTCAGATCTATTGTGGAAAACCACTACATGGGCATAAATGAAAAACTCCTATGCTCTTGCAGCTTACAAATAATCGTGTCTCCAAATAAACTAGCGTCTCAAGGCTGACAGAGCAAGACTTCATCTTAGAGTCGAGCCCTAGGTGGCCCAGCTTCCTCAACATTCCTGAAGCAGAATGGTTGCTTCGTGTCACAGCTGTGCTTCCTCCTGACATGGTGACCATTGTGAATACCAGGAGGTAGAGTAGCAGGTGAGGCAGCTGGAAACCATACTCTTTTACGACCTAGTCTTGGACATCATGAAGTAGCATTTTCCCCAAACTCTGTGGACCAGAGCAGCCACAAGTTTCTCTTGTGTCTGGTGGTTTGAATGAGAATGTCCTCCATAGACTCTGGCACTTAAATTATTGTTTCCCAGTTGGTGGTGCTGTTTGGACCCGGTTGGTGCAGCCTTGTTGGAGGATGTATGCCACCAGATGCAGGTTTTGGGAGTTTAAAGACTTGTCCCATTTCATTTTTGCTATTTTTACTTCCTGTTTGCAGTTCAGGATGTGAGTTCTCACCTTCTGGTCTAGCTTCCATGCCTCTGCTCAGCCATCATACACTCTAACCCTTTGGAATCATAAGCCCAAATAGACTCTTTCTTCTATAAGTTGTTTTGTTCATGGAATTTTATGACAATAATAGAAAAGTAACTAGTACTAATATAGAGGCACATTATTTGAATATGTAGGGTGAAGTCTATGTGGTTCAGACCAATAATATCTGCTGCTTGGAAGGCAGAGTCAAGAAGATCTCAAGTCAAGAGACAGTCTAGGCTACTGAGTGAATTCAGGTCAACCTGGGCAACTAAGTGAGACCCTGTAACACCTGCCTTAAAATATAAAGTAAAGTGATGGCTGGGACTATAGCTTGATGATGGAGCACCTGCCCAACATGTGTGAGACTTTGTATCTAACCTCTAGTATTGCAAAAATATCAACAACAACAACAACAAAATGTATGGGATTGGACACAATGAGTATGACCACCTGTGGAACAGTCTGCCATTCCTGTAGTGAGTCTATGATTCTATATTGTATAGTCAAGTTTTGTTCTAGTAAATCTATTCATTGATCATTTTCCAGAGGTAGGTAGAAAATCCCATAGGGTGTGTCATTCCACGAAGATTCCTAGGTAGGTACCTCCCAAGCAGGTTTAAGAATCATTGATCTTGCCTGTCTCATTTTGAAGTTGATGAACCAAAACACAAAAGTAATGATCCCCGATATGATTAAAAAAAAGGAAATAATTTTATCACTAACCAATGATGTTGATTTATCTAGAAGATATTCTAAAGCAGGAGAAATTTGAAACTATTTCTAATGGGTAGAGGTAGAGTTGCTGGCTGTGGTGACATGTGAAGCAGGCTGTGAGAAAGTCTCACACACTTGGATTTCTCATGAAGAGTTATGGCAGGAGGTGGGGACTGGATAGAGTTAACATGAGCAAGAAGGACACAGAAAATGGAAAAGCATGAGATAGGCAGAGACTCTCAAGGTGCCAGTGATGGGACGTCTGTGTTCAGAATTACTCTTGTGTCAATCTCAAATGCAGGTTCCTGGGTCCCATCCCTTCTGAATCATAGTCTCTGGGGGTGGAGTCCCATAGTTTATCAGGCTTCCAGTGGGTTCCTGTTCACTCTAATATTTGAAGATTATCTAACAGCACAATAAAATTCTGGTTTATATAAGTTGTTAATCAAAAATGCAAAATTGACAGAAGGGTCCCAGTTATCTGTGTTATAGCCACTTAGACAAAACTCATCAAATAAGTGGAAAGGCCGTCTAACAATTAATGACAATGAGGCTGAATGTGTCTCTTAAAATAAGAGCACAATTTGACAGTGACTAATTATATCTCCAAGGCTTCGGGCTTTTTACTCTTAAAACACTATTCAGCAACATCTTAGAGCCCACTGTCATAATCTTCAGTATGGGACTCTTACCAAACAAAAGGTTGTTGTTTCACTTCAAATCATCCCTCTGCTGAGTACTTCCTATAATGTAACGGGAAGGGAGCACGTCTTTCTGTGAAATCCAGCTGATTTGCACATGTAAGAAAGAGTCAGAAGCACAGGTTTCCACAGAAGCTTAAAGATGAAAAGCCAGAGCACTGTTTGTGTTGGGGCCACTCAATCCCACATCCCATCTATGGTTTCCATTAATATCTTCTTTGCCTCGTCTCTGAAATTCTTCATCATCAATGGATCATTGTTCAGAACTCTCTTCCTCAGCTTCAGGCCATCTTTGACAGACAGTTCTATATTCTCCAACTCCCAACCAACACCCTTTGCTTCTGCCAGACCACTGAAGATTTAACTTCCTGATGCTGGGGGGCAGCCATTTCAGGATGTTAAGAGTCTAGCTACACCAACAAAACTCTCAGAATCTTCAGAGACTGGTAACACATCCTCATCTGCCTCACAGTCCCCAAAATGTTAGAGACTCCCAGAGCTTGCTGCTGACAGGTAACGGTCTCCATGGTAACAGCCATCCATCTGCCTATCACTTTCAGATATCAGTCTTCTCTCCCTGGGGAGTGCTGACGGCTGGTGTCTATATTATTAGGTCACACTGTGCTCTTATCCCAAGTATGTTAAACAAAGACTTTCTTTAGCTTTGTTTCTGAATGTGAAAGTGCTGCTATGTATTGGGGTGTCACGGCCAGCTCTCCCACCCCATCCTGTCCCCTATGCCCTACTGATTTTGGTGGGCTGCACATTGGCGGGCTATTAAACAACTTTAACACAATTGCACTTTGTTTGGCCCCTATCTATGTCTTTGGCTGTCTGAGAGCGGGTATTGTGCTAGGCTGGACTGTTTGATTGGAGAACCATTTAGACTTTGGGGAGCAGAATACTTAAATACGATGTTTCATGGAGTTGAAAATTCAAAGGCAACTAGAAAGCATCGTTCATGCACAGGCGAGCACACACACACACACACACACACACACACACACACACACAGAGGCAAAAAATTGGCATGGATAGGGAACTTGGTTCATTCTAAAGTGAGATTCAGCTCAGATCTTCATCTCAGCTTCATCGCATTGGAATTTTAACTTTGAAATGGAATCCAACCAGTAAACACTTCAGTATATAAAGAGGAGGAATCAGAAAAATGAAAATTCTTGGAAATACTCATGAGGGGCTTCTTAAAGTCCCAGCATCTTCTCTTCATAAAGGTTCTTTCTGGTTCTCTTCATGTGGTTTCCCCCACGGAAAGGTGCTTCTCTTTCTCAATGTTCTATGTGCCTATGGCAATTGGGGTTAAGATAGCACCTAAGAATGATGCCTCAGTGAAGCTCATTCTAGCAGGACAGAGAGGTCGGAGGAGCTCAGTCCTTGCTGGAGGCAGGGTGAGGCAATATCGTCTACTGAAATAAATACTTCCCTGGGAACTAGGAGATCACAGTTCTGAGCTTGGCTCTTCCATAGTCTAAAAGATCTGCAACCAGCCTTTTAATTCATCATCTAAATATCTTTTTTTCATAACTAAATAAGTTGGATTCAAGTACTCATTTGGGACTAAAGTCAGATTTTACTACCATTTTTATATCTAATATTTCGTTTTCATTTCCAATTCATCTTGTAGAGGAGACTAAATGTGTTTTCCTACCTCATGGGTACTACAGGAAATCGTTTTCTGATGAATTGAAAAATGTTTTCTCATTTCATTTTCGCTTGCTGTTAAGTCCGTGCTCCCCCTGCCCTGCTTCGCAGTGAGATGGTTTAACTACATGTCTGGTGGCTTCTTTTCATTTGGTCTCTTCCCCATATGCCATGTCTTCAAGCACTCTACAGAATTATTAGAAGGAATTGAATTGCAGAAGTTCAGGCCCAGAAGAGAGAAATGAGGTTAGGGACACAGAAGGAGCAACTGATATGGAATGGGGCTTCTCCTCCAACATTTTTGTGTATCTGCTGACATAAAATGAAGCTTGCCCTCCACTGTAGAATACTGTGGGATAAAACCCCCATCTGCTCATGCTTTGGATGTGATAAAAAAGACTTCTTCTCTTTGCTATCTGATACTCTTTGAGTTTAAACAACTAAGGCAAAAAAAAAAAAAAACCCAGAGTTTGAAGTTCTGCATTTTCGGATGGCTGCACTGAGCGTTAACAAAGAATTTAAGCTCAGAAACCTGGGTAGCATTTAAGTTTCTAAATATTAAACCAGAATGGTTCAGAGTAAAGCTGGTAGGTCAGGAAAATGAGTTTCTGTCAGAAAATCTCTTGCCTTACACCAGAGGTACACCAGCCATTGAAACCTTGCCTTTCAATTCAGTTAGTAATTATGACAGTGTTGGATACACCGTGAACAGATGTTAAGATAGCATGGTAAACTCTTGAACACAAGCTTACCTGTGATGCTCTGGATACCTTCCTCCCTTAGACACACATCTGGAGGAAGATGACAGTACTTCATCCAATGACTTATTCTCATTAGCTCTTAAAACCATTAATAAATATGTCATTGAGTTTTGTGTGGGAGAGTACAAGCTAGTGTTATTATATGTGTGTAAACAACTGATGTGCACATGTATGTGCATGTGTGTATCAACCTTGGGTATCATTTCTCAGACACCATCTATCTGCGTTTTCGTTGTTGTTGTTTCATTTTGTTTTTGATACAGAGTCTCTCATTTGTCTGGAGCTTCCTTATTAGGCTAGACTGGCTGGCCAGCCATCCCCAGGAATCCACCTGTCTCTGCCTTCCCAGGTGCTGGGATTGCAAGTGTGTACCACCCTACCCAGCTTTTTTACATTAGTTTTAGCAGCTAAACTCAGATTCTTTTGCTGGCAGAGTGAGCATTTTATAGACTGAGCTATCTCCCTTAAGTTATAATGCAATTATATGAAACTATCATCTTTATAACAATGTAAAACAGTTGACGGTGTGTTTGTGGTATATAGCTGTGTTAACATCTCCTTTTACAACACACTGAGCCCTTGTCGTCAAAAGAAAACACGTGTTACCTTCTCTGGCCATGAAGAACTGAATGCTCCGATGAGGTCCTAACCACTGGCGGATAGGATCAGAGGTGAATCCTTTGGAAGGTAAGGAGGTCATGAGATTGAGGTTCTCATGGGTGGGATTTGTGTCCTCAGGAGAAAAGTGAAGGGAAAGCTAGCTGGCTTCCTTTCTCTGCCCTCCAGCCTTCTAGGAAATAAGAAAATGGACTTCTAGAAACAAGGGAAAGGCCCCACAAAGAACCTAATTTTACTGTTATTTTGGTCATTGAATTGTGAATAAAAAAAAATTTCTATTACTTAAGCCATTTAGTTGATGGTAATTAGCTATAGTAACTGAACTCACTAAGATGATGATAACAAAGGCAACAGGAAATTGAAGTTCATTGGAAGAAATGGCATCATTTAACCCATAAAATCCTTTCATCTTTCTAAAGTCCTGCTATGTGTTAACCCTGTGGATGCCTTAAAATATATCATCCACTGTATGACCTTCAGCTGCCAGGAGAATCCTTCCTCATACAGTTGTTCTCAACAGGGCATGAGATTGTGACCATCTTCAAGGCCTCTTGCCCCATTCTCATGTAAGAACCTTGTCTCTTCACACCATGAATTCAAAGGCATACTCCATCTCCAAGTGCATACACATGTTACAGTCTTCATGGAAAGTACACATGTGGTCCTTCACGTGTGGAGCAGTGTGCTGGCTAATATTCCAAAAGAAGACTGTGGGCTTGACACACACTAGATGCTTAATGTGCATTTTCCATTTCTGATGGTGGTAAGAGTGGCACCTCAGACCCTCGTGTAGTTTCTTCATTAGTTACCTACTGTCATTTCCAGTGTGGCTGCTACTTGGCTCTATCTTTGCTGGCCACCTACACTTTAGAACCGTAGTTCTCAATCTTCCTAATACTGTGACCCTTTAATTATTTTTGTTGCTACTTCATAACTGTAATTTTGCTACTGTGGTGAATCATAACGTAAATATCTGACATGAGGGATAGCTTATACACAGCTCCTGTGAAATGGTCGTTAAAACCCTCAAAGGGGTCACAACTCACAGATTGAGAACCATTACTTCAGAGTAATCTGTGGCTCATCTTTAAAATGAACATTAAGTCTTTAATCTAGCACAATGCAAAATATTCTCCAATTTGTAAAACAGGGGTATCCAATGTCTATATGCAGTTAAAGTTTGTCAAAATGATCAAAGAACCATTTCACACATATTCTCTGCGCTATAATCTGGAAGTAGAATCCCAAGTATACTGACTGAAAATGAGATGGAGGGGAATAAATGGGAGGAGACTACCAGTTACACTTGCTATTAAAGTAAGTTCCATTCTTGTCTTTTTCATATGTTGTGGATTTTTGCATTGAATTAACAAAATGAAGCTATAGCAAACATCTTTCATTTACCCTTGGTCATGGGCCTACAGTGCTGGTAGGAGGTAGTAGAACCCCTAAGAGGTAGGACCTAGTGAGAGGAAGTTAGGTCCTTAAAGACATGTCCTTGAGTAGATCAGGATCCCAGCCCTGTAAGTATGAGTTGTGAGATCTCTCTCTCTCTCTCTCTCTCTCTCTCTCTCTCTCTCTCTCTCTCTCTCTCTCTCTCTCTCTCATCTGCTGTATACTACCATTATGATGTTCCCAACAAAACCTGGCATTTTGCTGTGGTGACTGAAAGCTAACCAACATAAACTTGAGGCTCACACCAATCCTGAGTCTGGGTATGCCTGACAATCAAACTTGTGTCAAAGTGAAGCAACTATGTTTTCTCTCTTCTTTCTTCTTTCCCCTTCAGTCTTCCTTCCCAGCATGCTTTTTGAACACTTGCTGTTTTAGCTTCTGTTTTAAAGGAATGTCCAGGGCTAAGCCTTTCCCTAAACCCCATTTCAAAATGTATCTCTCTTAGGCCCAGTAACTTACCTTCCAGGGAAGAGAACTCTATATTTATGATTTCCAGTCATTTATTGTACCCACTTTCTGAATTCAAATGCCTTGTGCATGGGCATTTCAATAAGGGCCTTTGGAATCACCACCCAAGGTGATGAGCAGGAATGGAATTTTAATGTGGTCACGGAGCAGATATTTGGGAGTTAGAATGATTCTAACTATAACTGGAGTAACAGCAAGGTAGACTGGATTGCCACCATGTCACTGAAAAAGAGCCACATCCCTCTCTTGTCCTCTCCATTGTTGCCTAGGTACCTTAGACATAGCTGACCTCTGACACGCACCACTTCCTACTCTCCATACCACAGAGTGATGCCATCCTGAGGCAACATAGTGATGCTGCTGCTCCAGAGCAAGGATCTAAGCTCCTTGTATTCTTATGACTCTAGAGCTTTTATCTTAGGGATGTTTTATTCAATAAGATGGGGTAGGTGATGCTTCAATAGCAAGTAGTCCTACATCTCAGTGACTTTTCAATAAGTATATTGAGTGAGTGTTCATGCTCCACAAGGTTTGATAGTTATTCTATTTTTTTTTTCTGTTGCTCTGATGAAAAGCAGCTAAGGGAAGAAATGGCATACAGTTCAGGTTACAGTCCATCACTGATGGGCAGTCAAGGCAGGAGGTCCAGCAGTTAATCACAGCACATCCAAGGCCAAGAACAAAGACAAACGTATCTTTACTTGCTTCCTAGCCAGCTAGCTTCCTCTACTCTCACAGAATTTCAGGGCCCAGCCCATGAAATCATGTTGTTCATAATGGGCTTGGTCTTCCTACAACAATGAACAATCCAGGCAGTCCCCTGACAGACACACCTACAGACCACCCAGATCTAGGTTATGGCAAGTCAACATTTAAAACTAACCACCCCAGTATTTGCACGTTGTCCATGCTCTGAGGCCCAGCAGAGGGGCACCCACTTTCTAGAACGTTTCTGGTTATTATAGTTGAGGGGAAAAATGCATGCAGAGAAGGTGGAATATGTGCATGGTCTCTTAAAGTTGAATCAGAAGCCACACATATCACATTCTCCAACAATGCACTGACAAAACTAAGTCCTATGGCCATACCTACCTACCGTTCAACCATGTTCCTGCAAGGGAAGAATGTAAGTATTTATGAAAAATCCATAAGGTTAATGCAGAGCATTGAACACTATGGTTTTAGTAAAACTCCAAACATGGAGCTTGGCATTTAGCAAAAGCCAGTATTAATATCTACGTTATTCTCATCATTATCGTCATTGAGTGATAACCTGAAATCACACAGCTAATAGGAAACAGACAAGAGAATGATACTTACTGCATCCAGAATCAGAACTCTTTTCTCCATCCTCCTTTTACTGCATAGGAAAGACATGAGCAACCTTAGCTATTATTATACCTCTGCCTTCAACTCCATGACCCCAGGGAGTTTTGTTTTGTTTTCCTGCTGGGTTACTCTGATGACTTACCCTTCAAACCAATCCAGGAGACACCTGTGGGTGTGTCTGTGAAGGCATTTCCAGAGAGGGTGGGGAGGAAAGACCCACTCAGAATGTGAGCAGGCTTATTCCGTGAACTGGGATCTTGGGCTGAACAGTAAGGCCAAAAGGAGAAGACAGGAACCGGACACTGGCGTTCCTCTCTTTCTGCATCTGGAACACAGATGCACTGTGACCAGCTCCCTCACACTTCTGCCACTGTGCCTTCCTGCCTGCATCCTTTCTTAAAACCTGAACCCCAGTAAACCCTTCCCCTTGAGGAACCTCAATTTGGTGGTTTTCTCACAACAATGAGATAAGTAACTAATGCAGTGAACTTCCAAATCAGGACTCAGCAAACTCTGCTGAAGGGCCAGTTAGCAAACATTGTAGGTTTTCTAGACCATAGGGTTCCTGTCCCAGCCACTCAACTGTAGCACAAAAGCAGCTACAAAGAAAACTTGAGCAACTGGGTACAGCTGTACCCATTACACATTCCCTTACAGAAACACAATGGCATGGGTCTGATGAGAGAGCCGACACCCATTCAACAGCATGTGCTGGGGAAAGACTGATTAATGGATAATCTGAGAAGTATCCAGCAAAGAATCTGGTGACTCAGTTTCCACTGTAAAAGCCTGCTTTCTAGGGCTATAGTGAGGACTAATCAGGCTGCTACAGGAGTGCCCAGCCCACAGCAAACCCTGCATTCCCCTCCCAGGGGTTTATTGTCTCCTCTCAGGGTCAACCAGGGTCCCTATTCTCTAGGGACTGATTTTTTTTCTGATCCACTGAGTCGAAGAAAGAACCCGGTATCAGAAAGTGATAAGCACTATAAAGGAAAGGAAAGCAGGAAGGAGGAGGTGGAGGGGGACAGGCTGAAGGAGAAAGCAAGCCGTGCAGATAAAGGGAGAGGAGGGCAAAGTCTCAGAGATGTGGCAGGAGGAAGGGTGGGTTGTCAGGACTAGTGGGAGATAAGTGGAGAGTCTGGGCGGGCGTGTGTGAAAGGCAGGTTAGGGCTCATCGAGAGTCGTCTGCATCTAATTCTGTATGAGAAGGAAAGATTTTGAACTTCGATTAGTTTTTATTTATGTACCACCATGCCTGTGTAGAGGTCAGAGGGGGCCTGTCCTCTCCTTCCACCATGGGGGTTCTGGGGATGGAACCCAGGATATCCGGTTTGGTGGCAAATATCCTTAACGACCGAGCTCTAGAATATCACCACTATTTAGAGCTGTTGGGATTGCCTCTCTCTCTCTCTCTCTCTCTCTCTCTCTCTCTCTCTCTCTCTCTCTCTCTCTCTGTTTTGCTTACCTTTTCTTCTCTACTCTTCTTTCTTCCTCCTCCCCACCCTCCCTCTCCTGCCTATAGTCCTCCCTATTCTGCTCCAACAGAGTCCCCCCACTCCTCTGCAGACCTTCCTTGAGCTGACACTTGGTTCTATCGGAGGCACCCAAATCTCAGGTTGTTCTCCAGCTCCAAGGGCCGGTTGGCCCAGCTCAGCTTTCCAGTAGGACTTAACCTAATTCCTCAGACACAGAGCATCAGACAGAGAAGGGCTTAGTGAGACTATGATGAGAATTACAGCGGAGGCCATCCAGACTATTTTGTTGTTATTTAATAAACAGGATGCTGAGGCGTGGTAAGACATATACCAGCTGTTCTGCATTGCTGTGGGTGTTGCAGAGAATACATGGATTTGGAATCACTTTCTGCCATGCTTTCCCCAGCCTGAGTTTATGAGTGACTGTGTGTGTGTGTGTATCCCAGGATTGGGATGATAATCAAGTCCTGATTACAGGGCTAATGGATGGTCATAAAGATTCCAAGCAGCTGGAAGATCGAAGAGTGATTTTTGCAGACACATTTTTAAGGTAACTTATTGTCCTGATTGCACAAATGTTATGCATGTGGATGGTGGTGGTTCTTTGGGTGCACAAATCATATAGAGAGGAAGAACGAGAGACGAGAAGAAGAACTAACGGGTTTGAGAGAGGAAGAAAGCAGATGTGGGAAGAGGAAGAATGCACACGTGACTGCCAAGTGTGCACAGTGTGGCCATCAACACTCAGGGTCTCTGTGTAAAGTGCAGATTAGTGCATCGTTTACCCTCAAATGCCGGAGGCCTGAAATTCTATTCTGCTCAGAAGAAAACCACTCAAACACCCCTAAAAAGGTCATTGACTGGGTTGATGCTGTACAGCATGGCTAGGAGGCTTACTCAGTGGGCTCAGCTGAAAGTTTGTCCAGTTGGTAACCACCCAGGCCACCCCTCCTTCAGCCAGGAAACCACCATCCACTGATTCCATGAACTTGGCTGTAAGTGGAAGCATTTTAAACAATTTACCAGCAGTGACTCTTTTGTGCTTCTCAGATTCGAATATGATACCAATCACCTGGGGGTAGGATTCAAATGCAGATTCTGACCCAGTGGATCAGGAGCAGGTCCTGAAATTCTGCATTTCTAAAGAGCTCCAATAATTTTTCACTTAACAGTAAGCCCAGACACTTTAGTTACATTAAATATCTATCTATTTTATTACCCTGGATGGCAACATGTATAATAACATTTTAATTTTTAAAGAAAGGTTTTCTGTAGCTTAGGCTGAGCTCACACTCTCTATGTAGCTGAGGATGACCTTGGGTGTCTGGTCCTCATAGATGCTGAGCGGACAGGGGAGCACCACCATACCTGCTTTACTTTGTAGTTCTGAGGAACGAACACAGGGTTTCCTCCTCGCCCTATGCAAGTTCTCTACCAACTGAGCCACATCCCCAACCCATGCTTCTTGACAAAAGGTGGGAATGATCTGAAGACCTCTGAATTTTATAAGAGAATTTAGTCTTAAGTTTTCTGGGTGAGTTCACCTGATTTGGAAAAGTGTCTGGAAAAAATTTAGCGTTGACTTATGGGTCCCGGTGCCTAAAACTCAAGTGGGTACTGAGGTCTTAGGTCTTCTAACTTGGAACCCCTGGTCTGAGCGAGCAGAAGGCCTGTTTATCACAATATTTGGGCTGAGTCGGGATTGGACGCAGCAGCTTGATAGCGCTTGTTGGCTTTGATCGCCATCTGGTGGCAAAACTGTTCATTAAAAAACTGTGTGTGTGTGTGTGTGTGTGTGTGTGTGTGTGTGTGTGTGTGTGTGTGTGTGTTATACACGTAAGTGTGTGGCTGTGTGCCCACATGTGCCTTTGCAGAGGCCAAAATGTTGGGTATCTTCTGTCCTCTGTGTTAGTGTTTTAAGAGAGGGTCTCACTGACCTGGAACTTGCCAGTTGAGTTAGACTGGCTGGCCAGCCCTCTCTGTGGGTCTGCCTATCTCTAGCCCACTACACTGAAGTTGCAGGTGCATGCAGACATGCCCAGCTCTTTCCATGGATGCTAGGTATTGGAGTTCATGTCCTCGTGCTTGCAGGACAATGACTCTGGCCTGTGGAGCCATCTCCCAGTCCTTCTTTTTTTCAACAAAGAAACAAGTATAGCTAACAAGTATAGCTTTCAACTATGCCTAATGCTATTATGTTATTCTAATTAAGAATGATTATGTTAAAGTATTTATTTATATAATGTGCAGGTTGGAATTCAAGATAAACTCAGTTCCCACTTTCTTCTGTAACTGCACATATAGATGATATAGATATAGATATAGATTATAGATATAGATCCCCCAAACCCTGGCTTAATTCAGTGCTCTTTTTTCAGGAAATAGCCTGTCCATCATCACTGGTGGTGTTGTTAGTGGCACTGGAGATCATGAATTCAGGATTATGCACATGCTAGGAAGCACTCTAGCCTGAGCTACATCTTCAGCCCTTAGCTTCTGAGTTAGGATCATGCTGTGTAGGCCAGGTTATTCCAGACCTTACTATATGGCCTAGGATGGTCTCACCTTCTAGTCACTCCTTCCCTGATTGCAGCTGTGCACTATCATACCACCTGTGGCCAGGTCACTTGATCTTAGATGACCCTGAACTCTGAATGTGTGAGATAACAATTACCCCCTTCAGAAGGTAGTAGTGCTAAGGTGCTTGGCCTCAAGGTCAAGTATGTTAGCCAGGATTCTTTAGAGAAACAAAACCCATAGAAATCGTTTTGTTTTGTTTTTTTGAGACAGGGTTTCTCTGTATAGCTTTGCGCGTTTCCTGGAACTCACGCTGTAGACCAGGCTGGCCTCGAACTCACAAAGATCCGCCTGGCTCTGCTTCCCGAGTGCTGGGACTAAAGGCATGCACCACCACCACCTGGCACTCATAGAAATCTTAAATCAGCTTATGCAATGTGGTCAAAGCAGTCCAACTTAACCGCCTCACACCATAGAAGCTGAGAACCCACTATTCTCTCTGTCGATGAGGCTGGATGCCTCTGCTGTCCCAGTCTGTAGCCACCACCCTGGAGGGTTCCTGGAGAGCTGCTGGTCCACAGTCCACATAGAAAAGCTGGTTCTAATATCAGCGAAGGAATCAACAGCAGCAAACAGTAGATTAGCACAGCAGCCCTAGGGAAAGTCAAGCCAGCAGAGGAGAAAGGATCTTCCTCTTTTATAATGAGCTAACCCACATTTGGGGTGGGGTTTCCCACATCTATAAAGCAATGAAGACAGTCCCCCACAGCCACCACAGGTCAGCCTGATATAGACAATTCCTGAACTGAGGATCCCTATGCAAGTTACTGGCTGTGACAAGTTGACATTTAATATCGACTATCGTACATGGGGTGGGGGAGGGAGTTCAACACCAAGAGGGGAAACATGGTAGCAATGTTATTTAGCTATAGTATGAAAATAATAACTAGCAGAAACACCCATGGCACTTTACTAGTTTCAAGTTAAGAATTACAAAGATGAGGTCCAGAAGTGAAGGTTACCCAGTAAGGAATCTAAGGTCGGGTCTAGACAAGTAGAAGTTTTCTAACTTTCAGCTACGAATTTTTCGAATTGTAGCTGTCTTCACTCTGCTTATTAGCCCAACAAACCAAAGAAAAATATACTGGCAGTCAGTTTTCACTAGATCCGATGCAGTAACAAGCATCCCCAGAGTCTCAGTGTGGTGCTCAACACAAAGGCTTGTTTCTTGTTCCTGTTACTCTGCCTTTGTAAGTTGTCTGAGCTGTGGCAAGTCCCATCAGCCACGGCAGTGCAGCATGAAGAGTCGTATGTTGGTGGGTGGAATCCGTTGCTTCTTTGTTGTTGTCTATGAAGTTATGAGTTGAGGTCAAGAGGAAACATTGCGGAGGTGAGAGACGAGCTAGCAGAGTGGCTTACGAGGAGGATGCAGGAGGACTGTTCATGTCCAGAGCCCATTTGAGTTCTTTAGCTGTGATCTAACGTGGACTTGGCTTAATCCACTGTGTGGTTCCCCTCAAGAACACTAAGCCTGCGTGGCTTCGGGTGTGAAGTTAGGGCAAGTTTGGGTTAAGGTCTTATTAGGCAAATATAACCATTGAAGAGAGGGATAAAAGCAAAAAAAAAAAAAAAAAAAAAAAAAAGGAGATAAGAATGTTCTTAGTTGTTTGGGTCAAAACTTAACCCCTTCAGAGCTGGGTGTGATGGCACAGGGTTATAATCCCAGCACTTTATAGACCGAGGCACAAGGATCATTAGTTCCAGGCCAGTCTCAGCCACATAGCAACTTTTTGGTGAGCTTAGGCTACATAGAACCCCTAAGCCTTTCTCAGTCTGGGGTGATCGGGTGAAGTCAGATTGCTCACCCCGACCTTCTTCACCACTATTCCACAGAAAAACAGAGGCTCAAAGTATAGAGAAGTGGCCTCAAGATTATATAAGGAGACGGTGCCTTGGAGACTGACCCCTTGAGAGAAGCAAGGAGTGTTCACCCTGTTACCTGGATACCCGTGCCTGCTTTCCCTGTGACTGCTTTTTCATCTCATTCATGGCCTCAGCCTCAAGAGGGCACCCATGCAGCCTGTTTGCCACATGGAAGGTTTTATGCAAGGATGCCGAGACATGGCTTTGAACTCCGTCCAGGTTCAGGAGCTCAGACTACGCTAAGATGTCCGACCAGTTCTTCACTCCTTCTTATAGTCGCATCCTTTATGATGTGACTTTCTATCTCTCATTTTTCTGATCCTTTACTTTGGCTTGGCCATGTGTCTTCTTTGCCAATGAACATAGAAGACATGACCAAAGCCTTGAACCATGCCTTTTGTCTTCTCTCAGAAAAGAATGCTGTACTGGCTAGTTTTATGTCAGCTTGACACAAGCTAGGGTCATCAGAGATGAGGGAACCTCAATGAAGAAATATTCTGTAAGGCAAGATCAGGCTGCAGGCAAGCCTGTAGGACATTTTCTTAATTAGCAATTGACGGGAAAGGGCCCATCCTACTGTGGGTGGTACCATCCCTGGGCTGGTGGTTCTGGGTTCTATAAGAAAATAGTTTGAGCATGCCATGGGGAGCAAGCCCGTAACAGCACCCTCGATGGCCTCTGCATCAGCTCCTGATCCAGGTCTCTACTGTGTTTGAGCTTCTATACCAACTTCCTTCAATGAACAGTGATATGAAAATGTAAGCCAAAGAAACCTTTTTCTCCCCAAGTTTCTTTGGTCATGGTTTTTTGCCACAGCAATAGCAACCCTAACTAAGACAAATGGGCTCCAAGAATCCCTCCTACTTACAAAGGGATTTTAAGAAAAAGGACTCATGGACTAGAACTAGTTTTCTTGGTAGAGCCCCGCCGGCTCAGCTTCAGTCAGCTAAAACTGACCCAAAACTCTGTAACCAAAATAAATGGCCATGCCACTGAGTTTGCAGCTGTTATTCTGTGGCAATCACATGCTACAAAGTTATAATACTCGTTTCTTTTCATTTAATTTGTTTTAAAGAGAGAGCATTGTAAGACATGTGGATAATTGATGAGTGCCACGAAAGCTTGGCTGAGGCACATCTCCATTTCCAACCCAAACCATGCTGGGTGATGAGAAGATTTTGCATGTAGATACAGTCTAACTCATGGGGAGAAGTGGAAGAAATTCATTCTTGACTAGAGTTTTGGCCTACTGTTTTCTATCATATCATAAAGCAAGATGAAAGGAAAAGAAGCAGAAAACCAAGAGAGGATGAGGAAGGAGAAGGAAAGGAGGGAGGGAAGAGGAGAAAGGAGACAAGGAAGCAAAGCGGGTGTTGAGAAAGTGCAGTGAGGAGGTGGAGAATGAGTCCCTGTCAGCAAGGAAAGGAGGGAGCTCACTAGGAAGTCCAGGGAGATGTAATGGGGAGACCAGTCTCTATCCATGGAACTCACAGCTCTCTCTCTCTCTCTCTCTCTCTCTCTCTCTCTCTCTCTCTCTCTCTCTCTCTCTCACACACACACACACACACACACACACACACACACACACACACACACGCTCCTTCCCCACTCCAGTCCCCTCCACCTGTTTTGAGAAACAAATGTCTGATACTGCTCATAATTTATACCACAGATTCTGGGCTACTGTGTTCACAAAGGTCACTCTATTATAGTCCCTGCCCTCTAGAATGTTATGGTGGAACTTGTTAATTATCACATGGGAGCTGTTAGTAGTTTTCTCATCACTAACATGGCCGATACTGCGGCTACTCAGATGAAAGGAAATGACATAGAACTCATAGAATGGGAGGCGGGGAAAGAGAAAAACGTTTGGGGAGATATGAGAGCCAGAATAGTCACCAAAAACAGGGCCTGCCGCTGTCCTTCAGCATCCTCCTTACCCTCCACCCCTGCCCCCAGCCTCTCCAGCTCTATAACTGGGATGGACTCGCTCTAAGCCTGGGGCTGGGCACTCAACCCAGAGTTTGCAGAGCTGGAGGGCTGACTAGTGACACTCTTCTTCCTAGCATGTCCGGACTTTGTGTACCTGATCTTGGTTGACCCAGCCAATCAATCATCCCACTGTCTTTTCCTTTTATTTTTCTGTCAAGAAATACCCCAAATCCTGAGGTAGAGCCATAGGCAAGATAATGTCCCCAGCTATCAGTAGTGAGCGTGAGAGGAGCAGACATCAAAGGCTGCTTTGAAGCCTTCTCCAGGTGCTTTCTCTTTAAGATAGCCCATTAAGGTCATCCAGACCCATGTTCTCCAAAGTAGTACAGCTCTGAGATGATGTCTCCTTCATTCACTTAATTTCCAATGTGAAGAGTAAAGGAAATGTGTTCACGTCAAGGGTAGGTGTTATCTACAGGCAAACCTAAGCACACGTGGGTGTTGTCTCAAATAAATCTAATGTAACCCCAAAATATTAGAACAATATTACTAATACGTCTTCTGTTTCTCGGCATGCTACATTCAAAACCTTCCAGATACTATGTGCCCGACTCTGGAAGTTCTTGGGACAAAGGGAGCCCATGCTGATAGCTCAAGCCTTTAACCTCTTCTTCTGTCTGACAAATTTCTTATCTGTTGCATGTTTTTGAGGTCATGCCTAGCTATCAGTGTCCTTGACTAAGGTAATGGCTTGCTTTGTGAGGCTCCTCTTCCTGACCTTCCCTCAACTCCTCTGCTAGTGAGGCTGCTGACCACTGAATATTATTAGTGCGCCACTGTCTAGCTCTTTGGTATTGGGAAACTGCAGCTGTCTCTCTGTCTCCATACCCTTGAAACAAGGCAGAACACAGTGCCTACTTCAAAGGTGACTTCAATAGTTCAGTGACAAATTAAATGTATGAAGTAATTCCCAAGGACAGTATTGTTCAGTGAGTATTGACTCCTGTTCATTCATGGAGCTAGAAAAACAAATCTGGTAATGATAACAATAACAGTAATAACTATCTTTGATTGAGGGCTCACTATAGAAGTATTTTGCCCACATTTAGGGAGGTAAGACAGGTGGTGACTAAGACAAGCCAAGTTTCTAGAGTCAAAAACAATCTAAGGGGGTGTGTGGATAAGACCAAATAAACAGACTTAATGTGTTAAACTTTGTATGAACATGTGATTTTTTAAAACTAGACAGGAAGAAATTACTTCCTACTGGCAGAATTCAGCAAATCAATAACAATGTGGCACAGGGAACTACATTTATGCCTGGACCTTACCAGTAGCCTTCAAATAACACCACATATAGATAGCCACAGAACAATGACTTTTTACCAAGTATAAGATGGGCTAGCTGGGGCTATATATGTAGGTGTTTGGAGACAAATACTGAATAGTGAGGGAATGAATCTCCCTCTAAATTATGGCGCATATGTTGCTATTAGTCTCCCAGCTTGAGTGTGGGGGTGGGGTGGAGTGTCTGCTTCCATAACAGCAGCAATTCCTGCCACATGGGGGAAAAGCCAAGTAGAAATCAGATGGAGAAATGTAATAACTCTAGCCCTGCCTGGGTTGCATTCAATTTGTGTCTGCAGCATTTCAGTTTTAAGCCACTAAACGTTGGTCAGAATCTCAGGAGAACAAGACAGTACAATTCCGAAAAGCAATCAAAAAGTGACTGCCAAGTTATTGGGAGGTTCCACAGCGCGTTTCTAAGCCAGTGCTAATCTAATAAATGTACATGCAATGAACTGTGAAATTGAGAACATGACTGTCCACATCTTCCAAGCCAAAGGGATAGAACAGCCATTTCTCCCTCAATTTCATATGAAAGGGGAATCACACGGATAATCTGTTATTTCATACCTTTACAAAAGATTTGCAAAAGTCTGCATTTCTCACACTGTGTGTTAGGACTGAGAAAAGACCGAGGGAACCACAATGCTTGGCTGGCCAGAACACCAGATCAGGTGAAAGAGAAGGAAGAATACAGGACTTGGGAACTTGAGGGTCAAGATTGGTAGCCTGAAGTTCTGTCTTTCAGTACTCAGGGAAGTTTTTTGGATTGTTAGTGTGAGTTTTACATGCCATAATATGTGTGAATACATTTCAGTAAATTAGAAGGCACCATTTAACACGGTAGGAAATGGAGTATGTAAATGTTTTCATATTATTTTAACAAATGTTCACTCACAAGATTTTTTTTTTTCAAACAGGTTTAATCATTTCTATTCCACAGCATAACAAGCAGTAGAACTATTGGAAACTTCAAACACTCTTTGTCCACAGGCCAACCATTTGGATCATTCATTCAAATCAGCTATTTGCCTAGAATCTTATAGTGCTGACCTAGTGGATATGAGGTTAAGATTCTGCGATTGTTACCAATATACTTAAAATCTAACCGAAGTTAGGTGGGCTAAACTAAGTGACTTTATGGGAAATGAGTTTAAATTTGTTAAATAAATGCAAATAATTGAGAGATTTCATCTGGATGGGAGATAAGACTTCACTTGGGAGAAGGTATTCTTCAAGGCATTCCAGCACTGAAGAGGGAGCCATCATTGTTCAGGAAATCGAGAAAATAGATACCAACCTAAATATTTCTAGCACAGAAGATTTAATTCAGGGAAGTAGTTACATCAATCCTAAATAGTTAAAGGAAGGAAAGGCAGGAAGTCAAACAAATCAGTCTGTCTGTTGGAGGGAGATCTTCCCATAGGTAAAGAAACGAAGAGAAGAAGGTGGTTTTGCCCAGAGGCAGGAGCTCATCTGTGGCACCACTGTACTAGGTTGCCATTGAGTTTTTTGAAACCACCAAAGTGTTATTGAAACCATCCTGGAAGCACAGACGAAGGGCTCCACAGCATGGGGACATTCTGGTGGGAAGTTCTGCATGACATTTAGTGGTTTGCTTAGGGGTTGAGGGCTGTGTGGCTAGTGTTATGACTACTGAGGGGACATTGAAATCCAGGCTTGGGACAAGGATAGGTCTTCCATGCTGCACCTGATGAGGGACATCAGAAGCATGTCCATTACCATCTACCAGGGAGATGTCATCAGTACCTAGGAGCAAACAAGCATCCTTCATCTGAACATCTAGTTTTTTGTTTTTTTTTCTAACGGATGGTCAGTATTCCCAGTGGCGTAAGCCAATCCAAAGTCATCTGGCAAGGGAGTCTGTGAATGGTGTTTAGAGTCACAGATCTTTTACACTTGGAAGAATGGGCACCCAAAACCAACAAATACATCAAAGGAAGGAAAGAAGCCAAAGAGAAAAAAAGTAGATTTTCAAGTCAGGCACTCATGTATTTGAAAACTTAGTCCCCAGCTAGTAGAACTGTTTGGGAAGGATTAGAAGGTATGGCCTTGTCAAAAGAGCTGTGTCACAGGGGGTGGGTTTTGAGGTTTCAAAAACCTATTGTAGTGGGGAAATTTCCTGTGTCCTACCTGGTCTGTGGTCAGGACACATCTCTCACCTGCAGTCCCGCAGCCTTTTATAAAATAAGCACATAGAGGCTTATATTAATTGCAAACTGTATGGCCATGGCCTATGGCTCAATTTTCTTGCTAGCTAGATCTTATAATTAACTCAGCCCATTTCTATTAATCTATATGTCGCCACATGTTCCATGGCTTTACCTGTGTGCCATTATATGCTGCTCTCTGGACAGTGGGATGGTGTCTTCTCTGCCTCTGCCTTTCTTCTTCCTGCCTCTCTCTTAGATTTTCTGCCTGCCTCTAAGCTGCCTTGCCATAGGCCAGAGTAGCTTATTTATTAACCAATGAGAACAACATATATTCACAGCATACAGAAAGACATCCCCCAGCAACCTATGTCATTATCGGTTAGTCCCCTTCTTCGCTCTCTCTCTGCCTCCTATCTGCTGATAAAGATGTAATCTCTCAGCTACCGCTGTAGCCCCATGGCTACTTGCCTGCTGCCATGCTCCCTTCCATGATAGTCATGGACTCACCTTCTGAAACTGCATGTCCCAGTAAACTCCTCCCTTGTAGCATGAATCTTAACAGGTCTTTTTAATAAAAACAAACCTGGAGCCAGGTATTGGGGTGAACACTGAAAGATGTGAGAAGCAGAACAAGCCACAGCTACCTCACCTTGCCAATTCTTTAGCTGATCCTGTTTCCTCAGACTGGATGCCTCTGAGTCCTTATCCAGAATAATCTCAGTTGAACTGCTGCTCAAAAGCCTAGAAGCTTAACCAGCTCTAGTTCTTGGTCCTCACACCTTAAATACCTTTCTGCCATCACTTCCTGGGATTAAAGGCTCTTGTTACCATGCCTGGCTGTTTCCAGTGTGACCTTGAACTCACAGAGATTCAGGCGGATCTCTGCTTCTGGAATGCTAGGATTAAAGGTGTGAGTGCCTCCATTTTCTGGCCTCTATGTCTGTCTAGTGGCTGTTCTGTTCTCTGACCCCAGATAAATTTATTAGAGTGCATGATATATTGGGTAACACAATACCACCACACTCCCTCTTTAAGTTGCCTTGGTCATGATGTCTCTTCACAGCAATGGAAAAGTGACTACAACCCTTAGTTAGATAAGCATCAGGATAGAAAGGTGCAGTTCCAGGCTTCTTACTGAAAAGATGCTAAACCTTTGAAGAACATTAGGGAAAGGGAAAGCTTGGAAATGCAAGCCCAGAAAATAGGAATAGAAAGGATGGACATTCAAACATACAGTCAAAGCTTTCACCATGGGAACAGGATGGTCGGCATGCCACAGGAATGGCATAGTCTCACACTTACTACCCGTGGACCCTAGCCAAAGGTACTTTGAATGACATCAACCTTCCCCTGTCTTTGTGGCTTAAAATCTGCAAAACTGTCATGAGCTGATCTCAAGACAGGTGTGTGCTCTCTTTTTCCAAGAAGTGTCGAACAGCCCCCACTTGGGTTTCTGCAGGGAGAATCAAATCCATGCCTCCCAATGGAAAGTTTCATCAAAAAGATGGCCTCTCCCTGCTGAGTTTTCCCTCCAATGTCAAAAATACTTGTTATATTTTAGCCTTTGGCGAAACATGTCTGACAGTGGTTTTATTTCATTATTCTCTATTTGTAGAACATGCCTGAGGCCATTGATTGGACAGAACACTTTGTGTAATTAGCCCCTTGGATCTTGCTGAACATTTTAACTTGGCTGCTGCTGAGCCTCACTAACACAGCTGACGGGCCTCAGATTCCAAGGGGGCACTGTTCTGAATTATAGAGCAATCATTCTACTTGAACACCCATCTCCCCCAATATTAATGATCTAGAAATAGTTATGTGCATACCTTAATGACAAGAGATCAAGATAGAGAATGAATTTAAACTCATATTGTCCCAGCATTCAGGAGGCATAGGTAGGAAGATCAGGACTCAGAGGCTAACTTCTGCTCCATAACAATATCTTGTCTCAAACAAAGAAACAGATAAACAAACAAACACAAAAGCATTGTACAGGCAGACATATACCTAGAGAATAGCATGATATTTTAAAATTAAAAGAGCACGATAAATTCATATCTCAATGATATCCACATGTTAGACAATTAATCTATACTCACAATCCAGATGTACAAAATTCTATTTGGGAAAGAATACAGAGAAGCTTGTTGGGAAATCAAGTCTATAGGTTCCATGTTCCTGCTATCTGAATGAAGAAGACCAGTGAGAACAGAGCTTTGCCCTTGGCTTCCAACAATGCACATGCTTCTGATTTCCCACTATTGTGCTAATCTCTTCAACCCTCACAATTCCTGTACAATATCTAAGTAGCAAAATACTCATCCAAAGGGCTGTTTTCTGCACTTCTTCCATGCTGGGTATGTTTCCATTTCTACTTACAGGAAATGTCATTTTGCAGGATTGGTGTGGGCGGGGGAGAGGTGTTCTGTTCTGTTTTGTTTTGAGACAGAATCTTACTAGGTAACTCTGGCTGGCCTGCCACTCAATCTGCAGCCCAAACTGGCCTCGAATTCATGGCAGTTCCTCTTCCTCAAACCACTAAGTACTGGGATTAGAGCTGTGCACTACCAAGCTTGTCTCAGTTTCATTTTGGTTTGGTTTGGTTTGGTTTTTCGAGACAGTGTTTCTCTGTGTAGTTTTGGTGCCTGTCCTGGATCTCGCTCTGTAGACCAGGCTGGCCTAGAATTCACAGAGATCCACCTGCCTCTGCCTCCTAAGTGCTGGGATTAAAGGCATGCGCCACCACCGCCCAGCTCAGTTTCTTTTTCTGCTAATAAAACAACTGGATAAGGAAAGGCTTACACTGGTTCACAGCTCCAGAGTGCAGGTCTGTCACAGAGACCAGAAATGGAGTCATGGCTCCCGGAGCCAGAGACAGCTGGCTACATTGTAACCACAGTCAAGAAGCAGAAAGCAAGGAGCACGAGCTGCTGCTCAGTTCCCAGTCTCCATTTAATACACTCCAAGATCCCATCCAGGGAATGGTGCTGCCCACAGTAGGCAGCTCTTCCCAGTTGATTAATATAATCAAGATATCATCTCCCGAGCATGCCCAGAAGCCAGTTTCCCAAACAATTCATGATTCTGACAAGTTGACAGTTATACTTTTTAATCACAATGCTTATGTCAAGTTTACTCAAGCTAAATAGAAGTGTATCTCCCAGGGAAGACAAATCACTAGCCTTTCCACCATAGAACGCGTTCAGTGTGATCAACCTGGACAGGTGTGGGGTTGCCACCTTCAGGGTTGACATTCATAGCCTCCATGACTGCTATGCTGACTGTAGTGATAAATCTTCATTGTCAACTTGATGGGATGGAGACACCCTATGATGTTAGTAAAGCACATCCCTGGGTATGACTGAGGGAGCTCACAGAGACCGTTGACTAAGGACAGAAAACTCATATTGAATATTGGCTTTATTATGCTATAGGCTAGAGGCCCAGATGGAATAATGGAAAGATGGAAAAGTGTTCCAGTACTGACATCCTCTCTCTCTTCTTCTTGGATGTCCCTGTGTGAACCACTCTGCTCACACTCTCCCTGCCAAGATGGACTGACACCTTCTAAACCATGTGCCTAAATAAATCTTTCCTTTATTTAAGTTATTTTTCTTGGGTATTTGTTACAGCAATGATAAAATGTGAGGAAAGGAAAGGGTAAAATGATATAATTATATTATAATCTCAAAAAAATAAAAGCGTTTCAAAGGTTGACTAATGACCTGGGGAGATGGCTTAGTGAGTGGGTAAAAATGCTCTGTGCAAACTTGAAAACCTAAGTTGAGATTCCCAGAACCCATATAATTCTGACACAGAGTGTAAGAATCTGCTATTGCATATTCCCCTAGGGAGACATGGACCAGCTGGAGGTCAGGTGGAACCTCTCAGCTTTCTAACACAAAGGGTCAGGGAACTTGACTTATGCATGGTAATTTGAGTTTCTGAGAGAGGTGGCCCTACAGCAAATCCAGCAGAAGACCACACAGGCCCTTAGAGTTTTAAGCAAAGCTACAGTCTTTTCACCAAATAAGTGCTCTCCAAGTCAGCTCAAAAGTGATTCTTGGCAGTCCAGCACAGATAGAATGTTCATCATATCCAAAATCTAGACATCTGTCTTTGGTACAAGGTGAAAGGGGTATGTCCATTTGCCTTACTTGGAAAACAAAGGCTGACATGCCCCAGACCACTGACCTCTCAATGGAATTTCAACATGGAAAGCCTGATAGTTGAAGAAATTTATTTTTATTCTCTTATCTAAGCTCTAGAATGCTTACTTATTTCTATTATCTAGGTGTTATAATCTTAACCCTGTGCATTGTTAAATGTGGGTTATAGGTATTAATGCTTGAGGAATAGAGGCTAACATTTGTTAAGTGACTAATATTTCTTTATACATACTGACCTATTTAATTATCATAGTAGCTCTATGAGATATGTACTATTATTACCCTCATTTTGGAAATCCAATATACCTGCACCTTTCAAATATGATCAATCAGTATGAAAATCTTCTTCCTGCTCTTACAGATGCTAAATTATGTTCGTTCTCTTGCTTTGTTTGTTTGTTTGCTTGTTTGTTTATACAGGGTGGGCATATTGTGGTAGAGTTTTCCAAACATCATCTTTGGGGTCTTCCTACCATGAAATATCATGTTCTATGGGTGACAAGATTCTCCTATCAAAATACTAATTTTAACTATACACCTAAAGGATTGTGAAATAACCAGGATATACTCACCAGGTTGTATTTGAGATTTGGGGCCAACTATCACCCACCCATGCCCCGTAAGCCCCAGTTCAAAGTATAAGAATTCATTAGCTTAGCGTCATTATCATAATGGTGGTTTTCCCCAGAATTCAGTTATTTTGAAGACCCTGCTAAATAATCTTTAGTTACTTTGGAAAGCTTGGAGGAGTTCTTGCACAGTTCTGCCTCAGACGCATTCAACTCATTCTAGGACAGCACATGGTTCTACTATCCCTCTCTGCCTCAGTAATGTGGCTTAGACACATGGCCACAGGTTATAAATCATAATTAAATTATTAAGTAGTTTATTAAATTGTCCTGGCTTCCTTAGATGATGAACAGTGATGAGGGAGCATCTTTCCTCTCCAAATTGCTTTGGTCACAGTGTTTCATCACAGCAATAGTAACCTTAATTAAAACAACATCATATCACATAAAGCATGTTATTAATTTTCAGGTTATAGGAGACGCCAGAACCTAAGAGTTTTAATTTAGTTGATTAAAAATGCTTGAGTCTGAGAATTTTTGCTTTGCCACCAAATTTCTACAGGACGAACTTTTCTGTATTAGTTTGTGTGTAAGAGCAATGTGCCAAACAGACTACTTCATTCAGCACTTAGCTCATGGAAGGGTCATCCATGGCCAAGTGCCTTTGGTTTCCTGTTTTGTTAGTACTGAAGAGACCTCCAAGACTGTGGTCTGAGTTCTTTAGATATAACTCATAATTCTTTAACCTTTTAAGGATCAAACAGAGAACAAACCCTTTCAAGATTCAAATCCTTTCTATTTGAAAGTAACATCATTACTCTACACCAAATAGGTAAATTGTGACTCACTGGGATATGCTATCCCCTCCGTGTTTATAAATGTAAATTCTTCTATCAATGAAATTATAGAATTATAAAATCCATAAAAATGAGCCCAGGTAGTTCTTATGCCAGTTAAACTAAGCTTTTCTATTCGCCATTGTCATAGCTGTCACTTCTATCCCTGCCAATAACTTCAACATGTTGGCTTTGCTGAAGTATGATCTGGGTCCAATATGGGCAGATGCCTTTCTGATGCGTAATTAACTTCCTGGGTGAAAGTTTGCACTCCTTCAGTCCACAAGGCCACTGATGTTTTCATGGGAAACAGGTTGAGAGGGAAGCAGGTGTTTTAATATTCTTGCTTTCTAGTCATGCATCTATACCATAAAATTATTTTTAGATCATCAATCTCTCACCCTGTGTGCTGGCTGGTCTTATGTCAACTTGATACAAGTTAGAATTATCTGAAAAGAGGGAACTTCAATTAAGAAAATTTCTCCATAAGATCCAGCTGTAAGGCATTTTCTTAGTTAGTGATTGATGGGGGAGGGCCCAGCCCATTGTGTGTAGGGCCACTCCTGGGCTGGTAGCCCTGGGTTCTGTAAGAAAGAAGGCTGAGCAAGCCATAGGGAGCAAGCCAGTAAGCAGCACCCCTCCATGGCCTCGGCATCAGCTCCTGCCTCTAGTTCCTGCCCTGCTTGAATTCTTGCCCTGACTTCCTTTGATGATGAAATGTGGAAATGTAAGTCAAATAACCCTTTCCTCCCCAACTTGCATTTTGGTCATGGTGTTTCATTGCAGCCATGGAAATCCTAACTAAGATACCCCTGAAAGTTAATTTTAGTTATACAAAGCAAATAGGATCCTAGTGGATCACTCACGACCCACAGAACTCTAGGATCAGTGGGTTTCAAACAAAAATCCTTATGAAGTAATTCCCATCACCAAGTCAACATACCCCACTCCTTGTTTCTGCTGAGTAAGTGCTTCTCCTTTTGGTTCCTGCTATGACCTTGAATTCACATTAGAAACATGGAGTAAGAGACATATTGTATTCCTAAGGAATTATTGCCGAATTCTGTCTCAGTGGGACCTAACTTCTAGTACTGCCCATGGCTCTCTTGCTCCTTTCTGCCTCGACAGCCATTTCAAAGGCCATACTTTTACATAGTCCTGAAACACTGTTCAGAGGTTAGAGGTCTTCCCGCCAATGGTATTTCCAAAGGCCACAGTGAAAGCCTTTCTGAGTCCTCTCTAGAAACTTGAAAATCAGATGCTGGTCAAGCATTCAGAATCTACACCAGCATCCCCATCTCTCAAGGTCCCCTAACTTCTTGGTCTATTTCATGCTAAGGAGTTTCTCTCATCCACTGTCTATCAGTAGCTTCAGCCTATAAGCCAAGCCAACAACTAGGATCAGTTTCTGATGCCTGATCTAAAGGTACTACTGTACTTATATTGATAGGTTCTGTCTAGGACAAAGTTATTCCATTTCCCCTTGGCCAAGAAACATGAAAATGTATTCTCATGTGAGTTTTAGATTTTTTTTGCAGATAAAACTATATAAATGTCACATTGATTCTGTCTTGCTATATTAGCTTGTACATAGATTTGTCTGCCTAGGTGAGCCCCAAGGGTATTGCTGGTTTGGGGAGGTAGGGGGTCTCACCATCTGCTGTTGGGTTTCTTGCTCCTACCTCTGTGAATGATTCCTCCAGTAGGATCTCTTGAATTCATCACTTTGGAATATTTTAGCTGACACCACATCACTTCATAATACAGAATATAAGGCAGATGTTTTGATGGCCTGTGTCTGGGTCATCTGTATCCACAAAAAGATCTGTGGCATGGGGAAAAGGACTGTGTGCCTCTTCAGTGTGAAGCCATACCTGCTCCACACCAAAACCCTCACCCAAGGATCTCTCCAAACAGAAAGGATGTTACAATCAGTAATTGTCATAGTTTGGATGACATTTCCCCTACAGGCTCATGTGTATGAACACTTGGTCCCCAGCTGGTGGTACTGTGCTGGGGACTTGTGGCATCCTTCAGAGTAGAAACTCAACCAGAGGCTGTGAATCTCTGTGGAGGAGATCTAAGGGTTACAGGCTGACTTCTATTCCAGCCTGGACTCTCAGCTTTCTGAATTCTTAGGTTATGTAACCACACATCTCATCATTTTATTTCTAGCACTAAATCTTTCCTTCCGTGATGGTCTGTTGGGCATTTTGGTACAGCAACAAGAAAAATTAACATAAAATAATAAAGAGAAAAAAGTAAAAGTATCCATTATGTTGTAGGATTATCAGGTAGTTCTTGAACATGAAGAGGATCTGTGTAAGGAGTAGAAGGAAATTAGTCTATAAAAGTAGGTGTGGGTTTTATTCATTGAAAAGAACTTTGTTCTTTTCACACGCCATTGTGTGACTTTTCCTGGAGAGATGTGAAAAAGCATTTTTTCACTCCAGATAGGGTACTGATGAAGACCAATAAAACAATTCAAGCCATCCGAACCAATCAGTTTACTGGGGACACTTACACTTACATGAGCATATAGGCAGCACAAAGGGGACTACATCACTGAAAAGCCCACCCAAGCTTTGGTGGCCATTCATGAAAACTGTGTCCCTGAAAGTCCCTGCACGACTTGCAAACACTTTGGCAGGCTGGAGATTCTCTTCTCTCTAGCAATGATTGCTCATCTAACCTTGACGTTGGGAAGGGCCTTGTGAATCTTTTGACTTTCTGAACTTCCCGGGCCTCTTGAGTTTCCTCAGCATCCTAGATTTTATGAGTATTCCATCTCACTCTAGGAGGGTGTACTGGCTGGTTTTGTGTGTCAACTTGACATAAGCTAGAGTCATCAGAGAGGAGGAAATGCCTCCATAAGATCCAGCTGTAAGGCATTTTATCAATTAGTGATTGCTGGTGGAGGGCCCAGCCCCCTGGTAGGTGGTGCCACCCCTGGGCTGGTGGTCCTGGGTTCTATAAGTAAGTAGGCTGAGCAAGCCAGAGGAAGCAAGCCAGCAAGCAGCACTCCTCCTTGGCCTCTGCAATAACTCCTCCCCCCTGGATCCTGCCCTGTTTGAGTTCCTGACTTCCTTCAGTGATGAACAGCAATGTGGAATTGTAAGCTGAATAAACCCTTTCCTCCTCAACTTGCTTTTGGTCATGATGTTTCATTGCAGCAATGGAAATCTTGACAGAGGGAATGTTTCAAGTCAAAGGAAATAGTTATACAACAGGCAGAAAAAAAGAACATCTATGTCATGGATTTGGACATGGATAGCCATTGAGAGTCTTGAGTGGAAAATGACATGTGGGGTGTGTGTGTGTGTGTGTGTGTGTGTGTGTGTGTGTGTGAGATACACCAGAGAGAAGAGTGAAAGTGATCACCAGGAGGAGACACTAATTTTCTGTTGTTTTGTAGCTTTATGAAAGTAAAGCCCTTTGGACTTGTTTAATATGAATAATGGCTGTCCAGAGCCTGTCAAATGATAAGCATATGATCCATACCTGTGATTGACAAATATTTATTAATTGTTACTGTTGATTAATGAATGATTATTTCCAGCTAAGACTTGAGTGTCCGTATTCATTCAGGTAATGCATAATGGAGCTGGGATTTGAACTCATGTCTCACTAGTCCTTGTTCACTGCACGGTGATGTGGTGGTGAAGATGGGTAGGGTAAAAAGGGGACAGATGTAAGAGTTGCTGGTGAATAACTAGGTCTGGGGACAGAAGAGAAGCATGTGGTAGTCTTGAAGATTCTGAGGTTTTGAGCTGGAATCACACAAACGGCCACCTCTGCCCTTGCTGTCTGGGGTCCTGAGGGATAACTGGATATAATTAGCTACACCAAGTCCTGGAGAGTCCAACCTGAGTCCCAGAGCAGGGGCAGCAGTGGAGAGGTGGATTAGCAAGAGCACCATATTAAGGCATCGAATTTGCTAGCAGATAGGCCAGTATGTTTTGAGTCAGACAACTGGTGTGTGTCGGGGGGGGGGGGGGGGGTAGCTTCTGCCCCCTTTAAACGACTATTAACACTCCTTCAATATTGCTTTTTTTTTAATTATCATTATTTCGGATAAGCCTTTCCAGAGAAACTTACAAGGAACCAGACACATTTACAATGTCTCTCTATTCACTGTTTTGGGTGACCTAGACTAAACTTCTAACACTGTCTTACCTGCTGGGAGGAGTTTCTCCCTGCCGAGTTTTAAACTCATGATATAAGAACACGAACTGAGCATGCTCAGGAGTGTGCCACCTCTACATGATGATGAGCCTTTTCTACATGAATTGTATGGGTATATAATGTGAACTATCAATATGACTCATTTAATATGTATTTCCCCAGTTTAAAAAGCCACCGTTTCCTCTAGAGAGACATGCTTTGTGAATCAGCTCAGGAGCTTTCCCTGCCTGTGCAGGCATGAACTCTTTGCTCTTTTTCATCTGTTCCTTGTGTTCCTCGGCTTTGTCCTCACCAGGGGCTGAACCCACCATGTTCAATCACACATTGAAACAGGGAGCATGGATGACAAAGTTACGCTAGTTCTGGATGTGGACATAGCCTGATTAATTTAGAAAGCATTTCAGCCTCACGTGAGTTATAAATGACCCCAAATGTGCTTCTGCATCTGTTTGAGATGATAGTTCTTGTGTATTTAGCACTGCGTGGCAATTTCCATGACAATAAACACGTAGACATGTCAGACAGCTGGACACACAGGGATAGATCAGCAAGCGGTCCTGGAAGTGGGTCTGCATTTCTAAGTCCTCACATCAGCAGTTCTTATAATTTCCACATTTGTATAAGTAGAATGTGCTGGCAGGGTGTGAAACATTGCACACACTCTCTCGTGGTGAACGATTTGCTGTTGCTGTGATTTATGTCCTGTATGTACCCAACTTCCTCTACTCCAGGAAGAGGATTCTAAACAGCACGTTAAGGTCTACAAAGGCGAGTGATTCTATCCAGGAGTGGAAACCCCACCAAACTCCAGGGCCCAAATCTCCCCAGGTCATCTACTCGCTACATGAGGCTTTGGCTGGGGAACCCTGTGGGGACAGCTTCCAGGGTTGGATCTGGAGCTGTGTTTTCTTCTCCCTTCCTGTCCCACTCCACAGGAAGAGGGAATAGTCAACATGTTGAGGGATCCTCATGTTCAGCACTCAAAATCCAAGCACCCCAGGCTCCTGAAGTGTTATTCCTTTGGCCAAGCCATGTTATAACTAAGTCAGAGATGGCCACCTTCGTCTTCCTACATCAGAGCAAAGAAAATGGCATCGCATTTATAGATAATTCAAAACGGCTGAATCTGAAGTATCTTCTTGCACGCAATGTCCAACAGTGGAAGAACATACCCTGATTAATTTAGAAAGCATTTTCATCCTAACTTAGTTATGGACGACCAGAATGTGACTCTGCATCTGTTTGAGATGATAGTTCTTTGGGAATCTAGCGCTGCATAGCAAATTCCGTGACAATAAACACATAGACTTGCTATTTGATCGTTGCGTAACTGTGGTTTTCCTCTGCTTGGTCCCGGAGGTGAAGAGCTGCCTGCACGCTTTCTGTCCCTCATCTCACCAAGAGGAGGTGAGGGGAAAACAACCGAATGCAAACCACAGCAAACCAGGGGGGAGAGAAATAGTTAATATGCCACCACGTGCCAACTGCCTGCGTGCCTGTCACTTTCTCTGAATTGTCTTTGCCTAGAGGGGTTCAGCTCAGTGTGCCCTGAGTGGCAATGCTCACGAATGACCAGCAGAGGACAGCCACGGCCTCCTAATACGCTGGGAAGGCTCTTCCTGCCATCCGTAAAATAAGAAGAAATGCAGCCTTGCTTGCATCTGTAACTTCAGCCGTTCCTCCCTACCACTGGAGAAGTCACTCCACAGTGGGAATAGCTCAGCTTGTGCTCTGGAGGACGACCTGGTTGAAGCTCAGCTCTGCCGTGTCCTAGCTGTGGCCTGGCGGCACTTAGTAGACCTCAAAGGGAGGTATTAATAACATCCACTTTATATATAGGCTTATTGTGAACGTGTAACAAATTAGTATACACTGTACCTTGGGAACAGAGCCCAGCACACTGATCTATTGTATGTGCTGTTGTGGCTACGGTATTACATCAGTCCTCTTTGTTTACGTTTCAGAGTCCCGGATGAAGTATCCAAGAAGGAAGCATCACAACTCAAGACACAACTCAAGAAGGAAGAAGTTAAGGCCTGGATGGATCGCAGACCAGGCCAGGAATCTCTTAAGATGGGCATTGATGTGGTAAGGAGGAAGGAAGACAGGGAAGTGTCTCTAAGGAAGGAGGAAGAAGCAGAAGCAGCCTTGAGTTAGTTCCTTTCTTCCCTGAAGTAGTCGGATAGACCTGAGCTTGGACCACTGAGGGGGTCAGCATGTGTCTGGCACAAGAAGAACCCCAGGTCAGCAGAGACCTGCTCTTCCCACTTACGTTCAAGCATGATGCTATTAGGATTAGCTGTAGTCAGGGGACGGGGGTTGCGGGGAGCATCCTGAACCATGCCACCTGGGCTCCTCACCTCTCAGTCTAGGGGAAGGACAGAAAGAGGACACGAGCTCTTGGTTACCACAGAGCCAGCACGGCAGTGGCTGAGACAGCAACTGGTACTCTGGCTCCGGAGCAAAGGCATGAATGTGGTAGAATGGAGTGGCGTCCAGCAGATGGGGTAGGGTGGGGTCCACAGCAGGAAGGGAAACTCTCTCCTAGAGATGCTTCAGAGACCTCTGGCTAGGAGTCTGAGGTAAGCTCTAGTAAGTTACTTATGGGCAGGAATCATATCTTATCTACCCTTGCATGATAGCATGGCACGTCCTTGCGTACCTGAAATACAAGTCAGTACACACTCCGTGTTGTGTTTCTCCTCTGACCCGGTAGCTGATGGCTGCCCATATTCTTGTGCTCTTATATGGTTATAGTAAGTGGAATGCTGCCCACCCTCCCCAGCACAGTCTGGCCTGTAGACAGGTAGTGTGAGGAAGAAGCACCACTTTAATCCATTGAGTGTTGGGGCTGTGTTGTTACTGCAGCATAACTCAATCTGTACCGTCTCACCTCTGTGTAGCCCTTTCCTACACTCAGTGTCCCTTGCCATATCTCTCAAGATACTCTGGCAAGGACTATGACAGGGATGCATCATCTCAGTGTCCAGGCAGTGAAACTGGGATTCCCCAAAGCTTAACTATTCGAGGTCCCAGATCAAAGTGACAGAGATGGTTTAAAAAAAAAAAAAGTGACAAAGTTGGGACTCGACTTCAAGCCCCAGGACTTCAAATCCTATGCTGTTCTTCCCACTTCCTCTCCCTAGCCTGGAATAACATCCAGTACCCATCTGCACTGAAATGATACCCTGAAGCTGGCATACCCAGCCATGGCCCGAAGCAGTGTCATGTTTGTCCCTGGAATGATAGACATGCAGGTAAAAATGAGTGCTCTCATAGGTACCAAGGTCAGTGAAAGATGATGTACTTGGTGTCTCATGGCCTGCCACTGCCTGAGACTCTCTCTTACTACAGTTCAGAAGCCAACATTAGGCACATGTCACATGTTTTTGCCCAGTGTTCAGGCTAAGGTCTCCATGACTCCAGTTCACCTATCTGTCACGCCCTATCTACCATGTCCCTAACCACAACCATCCTAACCTTGAGGAATTCTCCCCATCTTTACACCCCAAATCTCCTCCTGTCACATTTTCCTGGCCTCAAGCCTCAGTCACTTGGGACTGTGTTTTCCCATGTCAGCGAGGGATTCCAGCTAGCCCGTGGCAAGGCTAGAGTCTGCTCTTGACCCTGGATGCCATGCTTGAATTTTGACCTAGCTTTCTGCAGGTTGTGTGGGGCAGGGAGACTTCAGAGGGACTCACAGCTGGAGGACAGGGATCTCAGTGCTGATGACTTTGTTACACTGCCCATCATACCCTGCAACTGGCAGCCAGTTCCACCAGCCAAGGATGGCTTTCTGCATCTACCCATCCTCCACTGCCCACTTTGAAGGGATCAAAGAGCCCCGTGTGTTTTTCTAATCTCCCTAATCCTCGTCACTATTCCAGCGAGGACACAGGTATCATCACTGCCATTTTTCAGATGAAACGAAGGCCCAGACACTTTTAGTGACAGACCCAAGGTCACCCCCACCGGCTGGTGGCAGAGATGGGAATGGAACTCAGGCGCTGCCCTCCCAGGCCGTCAGCCCCCATTAGACCCTGCTGTCCCGCCAGACTCCCCCTGCCGTTTTAATTGAATATCAGGTTCTTCTTCACTTCCTGCCCGAAACACAGCAACAGCTGCCACTTGCCCTCCTGAGCCGGCTGGCTGTACTTCAGTGGTGGGTGAAGCTATGCTGGGATAGAAAGTGGGCGAAGCCTTTCAGGATAAAGGGGCCATCAACACGGAAGGTATAAAAGAGATGGCCTAACTGTACTGCTTTTCCTGACTTGCAAATGACATCATGGCCATGACGGGGACCAGGCTAAGAGGGAAAACGGCTTGGGGGGGGGTGAGTATGAGAGTTGAGAGGAGGTAACATGTGGGAGAGGGGGCGGGGGGGGGGGGGAGAAGGGAAGGCAAGATGTGCTTGCCATTTGGATAAAAACTTCCTGGTTAAGAAAAAGGGCCGTGGGGGACAATATTAGTAGTGTGAGCCCGAGATATGACATGGGTGGCCTAGGTTGAGATTCCTTCCTTAGGAAGAGTTATAGAGCAGAGGACAAAGATTATCTTCCTCCTATTTAGTCTATTGCTTAGCTCCTGTCACTGTGGCTCTAAAACTCTGGGGTACACAGAATTATCTGGGGGACCTGGTGAAAATAACGGTTCCCAAGCCTTCTCCTAGGAAGCTGGGGACCAGGACAAATAATGATTGACATGTAGGGCCCACACAGGAGAGGTGATGAGTGGCGGCCATCCAGGGTCAAGAATTTCTGTGCCTGTCCCCAAGCACACTACAGAAAGGCCCTTTCATGTGCAGAATCAACGGTATGGGCCCAGGAGGAGCAGCCTATGTGTACAGCATCTGGAGGTCCTGACTCTTTGGCTGCTTTTGTGGAAGGCAGCACCAGAGCACTTCCTGAGGCCCATCTGCAGTCTGAGTGGGGTTCCTCCTGAGGTTTCAGTGCCCGGAGGAGAAGGGACTCTCCCGTCCTTGGAAATCTGAGCAGTTTAGTCTAGGCCAGGAGGAAATTGAAAAACTTCCCAACCAAAACGTTGACTTCCCGAAGAGATAAAAAGAAGCCCAGGGCCATAAATCTGGGCCAGCACCCAGGACCTAGAGGTCAGGCCAGAGGCCAGAGGGGAGTCAGCACATCCAAGGGAGGAGAAGGCAAGGCACAGGCCCCTGGCTATCAGCTTCCCTCACTGTCAGACCCTGGGAGCCAATAGTCATACAGCAGATTCTCAGTGCTCAGGGCTGGAGTGTTTGTACCACCTACACACAGAGGCCTGGAGGAGTGTTCAACCCAGACTCCTGGGCCCACTGTCTGCCTCTCCTGCAAAGTGTCATTCTCCCTGGAAACTGGCTTAGGCAAGTTCACCTAAAAAGATTTCACATCATGAGAGAAGACAGTACAAGAACTGGTGGCTTGTGGGGACCCCAATGGAAGCAGGATGCCTAGTAGGAACTACGGTTGCCCACATGCACCCCATATTGTGCAAGTTTTTGAGGAGATGGCAATAATCACCTCCCAGGAACCTATCAAGTATTTGGGAAGTCCTGACTCTCCAGCAATCCTGAATTATTATGCCTCAGGACCCCTTCAGCTGCCATTGGAAGGGTTTCTCATTTTGCTGTGGTGGGTAACATTCCCTAGGCTTCCTCTTATCATTCACCTAAACTTAGGAAAACACATAGAAAGTATCCTGGACCTCGTGGCTATCACCTCAGCTACTCTGTTGAGGCAGGAGGATCACAGGTTCAAGATCTGTCTGAGCTACAGAGAATTCACAACTTGCCTGGTAACTTAGCGAGACACTGTCTTGAAATACAAAGCATCTGGGGATATTATTGCTCAGGGTGGAGCACTTGCCTAGGGTATGAAAGGCACCGGGTTCAGTCCCCAGCATGGCCTAAGGAGGGAAAATGTAGAGAGAAAATTCTTCCCTCGCTAAACCTTCTGCATTCCAATAGAGAGGAAGTAGGTTGGTAGGGCAGAAGCAATGTCTCTATTGCTATATGCCTGCATTTTAATCACTGTTCTCAGTGATGTAAATAGTTATCCAACGAAGAGGAGAAAGGCTGGAAACGTTTTAAATAGCTTGAACTCGAAGTTTGCTCTCATGCACATAGTGTAATGTTAGACAGGTCCTTTAACCTTCCCAGGCAGGCCTCAGAGTTTCTCCTGACATACAGTTGTTATTTCACCCAGTAAGCAAGTCAGGAATTTGATTGCCTCTGAAGAACCCTCAGGAGTCCCAAAGGCAGGAGAGGCCGAGCACTCTGTAAATGCATAATCACTCCCAGCACAATCAGACTCTGTCCAGAAGCCTGGGGAGTTTCAGAGACTGCAAATGTAGGTAAACAGAGGAGGGCCATCCTCACGACGAAGACTCCATCTTCTTCCGGAGCAGCCATCTCTTAGGTTCTTCTCATATTCTGAAATGCTACAACAAATGAAATCAGGGGCAGGTGGAGGACACATCACTTGCTCCGGGTCAGCCCAAATGAATCCTGTAACCTTAGGCAAGGGACCCGACCTGCCACTAGACTCTTGCTTTCATTGTGTTCTTGTTTAAGTTGTGGGAAAACAAACAAACAAAAATGTAAAACAATGTAAATGTTCCCCAATACTTTTAAGTGTATGGCATTGTTAACACTACACTTAACTACGTTGTACGACAGTCTTAGAATGTTCTCATCTTGCATGCTTGATACTCTGCCGCATAGATGGTGCATATTCACTTGCCCCATCCACCTCTCTGTTTCTGTGAATTTATTTTCATTACACACTTCTTCTCAGTTAAATAAAGCAATACTTGTCGTTTTGTGATGGCCTATTTTACTTAACGTTAACATCCTCAAGATTCATTCATTGATGTTTTAGCATTTGTTATAAGTGCTGTCTATTTTATTTCATTATTTTACATGCATTGGTGTCTTGCCTGCATGTATGTATGTCTGTGTGAGGGTGTGGATCCCCTGAACTGAAGTTACAGACAGTCGTGAGCTGCCGTGTGGGTACTGGGAATTGAACTCAGAACCTCTGGAAGAGTAGCCAGTGCTCTCAACTGCTGAACTGTCTCTCCAGCCCCTGGGTACCTTCTTTTTAAGGGCTGAATAACATTACACTATGTGGATGTAGCATGTTTTCTTTATGATCCATCATGCCTAGTAAGGGTCACATTGCAACACATCTGCACATGCAGACGTTTCTTTGAGACTGTGTTTTCTGTTCTTTTGGATGTATACCCAGACTGATTGCTGGACTGTGTGGTAGTCCTGTTCACAATGTTTTTGAGACATCTCTCTTGTTTCTCGTCATATTGCACCATTGTTGCAGTCCACAGATCTTGCCAGGGGTCCCAGTGACTGCACACACTCATCAGTACTTATGCTCTAGGTTTTGATAGCGGCTGAGTTAGTGAGTATAAGTTGAACTGTTGTTCAACTTGCATTTCCTGGATCACTGGTGCTCTTAAACATATTTTCATATGCTTTTTAGGACACTTGTGACTCTTCTTTTGGGTAAATGTCAATTCAAACTCTTGCTCATATTAATTGATTTATTGATTTTGTGTTAGTGACTTTATATATTTATATCTCTCTAAAGTCTGAATGTGAACCCTTTATTTAACATACAGTTTGTATTTTTACTCCTTTGACTATTTCCTTCTCTGTGTAGTTCTTGGATCCAACATTGTTTGGTTGCCCGTTTTTGCCTTTGTTACATATGCTTTTGACATCACATCTAAATGAGTGTTGCCAACTCCAATTTCCTCAGGTCTTCCCTTCTAGGAGTTTCCTTGTTCAAGCCCAACTCAGACCTTGAATTTGTTTCCAGTTAGTTTTTGCATATGGGATGAGAAGAGTCCATCTTCATTCTTTTTCACAGAGCTATCCAGTTTTCCTAACAACACAGCTCCATTGGTTCATGTCTATCTTTATGTATGTGCCATACAGTTTTAATTACTGGAAGTCAGTGATATATTTTTAAATCAACTAGTGTGGGGGCTACCACTTGCTATTTTCTCAAAACTGTTTCAGTTACTGAGATTCATTAAGATCCATATGAACCTTATTTTTTCTACTTCTGTAAAAATAAAATAGCCATTGGGATTTTATCAGGAACTGCATTGAATTTGTAGAATTCAATCACTTTAGCTCCTACGAGGATTTTAGCAATATTAAGTCTCAGTCTATAAACACAGGATGGCATGCATGTTGTGTCTTTTATTTATTTATTTATTTATTATTTATTTATTTATTTATTTATTTATTTATTTATTTATAGTTTTATTTGGAGACAGGGAGAGAGAAGGTGAGAGAGGGAGAGAGAGGGGGAGAGAGAGAGAAATAGAGAGAGAGAGAGAGACTGAGAGAGAGAGAGAGAGAGAGAGAGAGAGAGAGAGAGAGAGCGCAAATAGATGTCAGAGCAAAACTTTCAGAAGCCAGTTCCCTCCTTCTGTTACGTAGGTCCCAGGTATGAAACTCAGGTCTTCAGGCTTGACAGCAAGTACCTTTACCTGGTGAAGCGGCTCACTGGCCCTGTTTGTGTCTTTTTAAAAAAATGTTTATTGTCAATGTTTTGTGATTTTCAATGTACAAATCTTTATTCCCATTTGACTGAAGATATTTTATGTCTGATTCCTACTGGCACTCCTGTCAATGGGATTATTTTTCTTAGTTTTCATCTTAGTTTATTCACTGGTAGTATATAAAATTCAAGTAATGTTTTAGTGTTGATTTTGTGTTTAGTGACTTTGGCTGACTGTGTGTTAGTTCAAATAGCTGTTAGTGTACATAATCTTTAGGGTTCTCTGCATATGAGATCATCTTGTTTTATATGACTGAAGATAACTTTAACTTTACTTATCTTGTTCCAATGTGAATGCTTTTTAATTTTTCTTCTTCTTTTAAAAGTAGTGTTTTTATTAGTTCTTTAGCAATTTCATACAGTTTTTTATTGTATAGTCCTATCTCTCTCCCTCTTCCTAGTATGTCTACTATGTGTATGCCTAGTAGCTGTGGAGGTCAGAAGACACTGTCAGATCCCCTGGAACTGGAGCTACAGATGGTTGTGAACCACAGTGGTGCTGGGAACTGAACCTAGGTCCTCTGTAAGAGTAGCAAGTACTCTTAAACACCAATGTATCTCTCCAGCCCCCAACCCCTCCATGTTGTATGACTCACGTATGTAGTGTCTTCAGCAATAGGCTCTTATTGTCAAGTTCTGGATTAACCAAGAACAGTAGTAATAGGCTGTAATGTCTGGGGAGTCTATGAGACTCCATTGGCCAACAGCTCTTTGCAGTAAGAAATAAATCATGTGGTAGATTTATTTCCAGCTTTTCAATGAAACTCCACATGGACTTCCACAGTGGTTGTACCAGTGTGCACTCCCACTAGCAGGAAATGAGTACTTTCTTCCAAATCCTCACTAACATCTACTGTCATTTGTTTTGGCCACTCTGACTGGATAAGATAAATTTTCAAAGTAGTTTTAATTTACGTTTCCCTGGTGGTTAAGGGTATTGAACTTTTTTTCTTTTTTCTTTTTTTTTTTTAAATATTTCTCAGCCATTTGCATTTCATCTTTAGAGAACTCCTTCTTTGGTTACATGCTTCCTTGTTTGATTGGGTTGTTCGTGTTCTTGATGTTTTTGGTCTTTTGAGTTCCTTGAATATTCCGAATCCTAACCCTCGGTCAGATGTACAGCTGATAGTTTACTGTCCTATGGGCTGCCTCTTTATTTGACAGCACTGTTCTTTGTTATACTGAAGCTTTTTAGTTTTGTGAGGTCCCATTTATGAACTGTTGATCTTAATAACTGTGCAATGGAATCCTATTCAGAAAGAACTTTCCTGTTCAAGTATATCCATATTTTCTTCCTATCAGACTGTGATTGACAACACGAGTGTACACTGTAGGATAATATTCAGTTTGAGTACAATGTACTCCCCTGACACACAACTTAGAAAAATGAGGCCTAGTATTCTCAAGGCAGGTATTGGAATCAGATTCTTCTATCCAGTTGACCATGTGTACCACCTGATGGGGAGAGATCCCAACATGCACTGGAGGGAGAGCTTGTACACTAATCCTCCTCATATGGGCTAGGGAGTTGAGTCTCATTTTCTAGTGCTTAAAATTTCCTGAGCCTTATAGAGTAGTGTAAATCCCTGGTATTTTTAAAGTTGCAAGGTTCTGACATTTATTAGATACATGTCACAAGTAAGACCAAAGGAAACATGATCAAGGATGAGTTTGGAATTTCTTGATTTCTGCAACTATGGCTTGGAGCAGGTCACTTCTGTTTGCTACAGAAGTCTCCACAATGAAGAAACAAAGAACCTACTCTTTATTGGCAACTAAGTCAGCCCATTGGAGTCAGTGTCTGGAATAAATACATACTCCTAGGTGCAAATCTGCTACACTGATTTGTGTGAATTGCTACAGGTCATCCTTGAAGGATGCCACAGATACAGTCAGGTTGGGTTGCTATTGACTAGCATGTCCAATGTAAGGGAATCCCCACTGCAGAAATGACATTCTGTCAAAGCCTGGAATAAACATGGAAATTGTGCCTCTTCATCTGCCTTGATGTTCAAACTTTCCTCCTGCAAGGAAATACATATATGATCCCAAGAGCAAGGAGGACAGATAAAGGAAACAGTCCACTACTCCACTCTAGTTGACTGATTGCAGAGGTCACTGTACCTCTGCCAGGGTAAGAAGTTGGAGGTATGTAGTAGAAATCTCCTTTCACAGAAGCCAAGAGTGGGAAAAGATTTTATTTCCCAGTTTCACTTCATGTGAGATCAAATCACAAGTGAGTTTTCGGGTAAGGACACACCTTCTCAGAGAGGATACCCTCCTACCAGATCCCTACACTAAGGAACAGGCAACCAGATCCTCATATCTTTATCTATTTTCAAATTTTCTTTAATTAAAAAAGTGTGTGTGTGTGTGTGTGTGTGTGTGTGTGTGTGTGTGTCTACATATGTATCTACATGACATGAAGGCCAAAAGTTGATGCCATGTGTCTTCCTCTGTCACTCTTTATCTTCCTCTTCCTGTCCCTCCTACTCCTTTGCCTCCTCCTTCTTTTCTCCCTCTTCTTCTTTTTGAGACAGGATCATTCACTGAACCTAGAGTTCACTGATTAGCTAGACTGGCCAGCAGTGAGTACCTGGGATCCTCTGTCCCTGCCTCCTCTGTCCCACAGGTGTGTGCAACCATACCTGAGTTTTCACGTGGGTTCTGGGGACCCAAACTCATGTCTGTGCATCAAGCTCTTTACCCACTGAACCATCACCCCAGCTCCCCTTGGACCTTTTTAATTAGGGCAGTGTGATGGTTGGTTTTGATTGCCAACTTGACACAATGTAGAATCATCTGGAAAGGGAGCTCACTGAAGAACTATCTAGATTAAATTGGCTGCAGGCATGTCTGTGAGGGATTTTTCTTAACTGTGTTAACTGAGATGGGAAGACCCACCCTGAATATAGGTGGTGCTGTTTCATAGGCCCCGCATGGAATGAAAAGGAGAAGGCAGTCTGAGCATATATTAACTAATCCATCACTCTTTTGAGCCTAACTGTGGATATAATGTGACTAACTGATTAATGCTCCCTCTGCCTTGATTTCCTTCAATGATGAACTCTAACCTGGAAGTGTGAACTAAAAGAAATCCTTCCTCCCTTAAGTTGTTTTTGCTGGAATATTTTGTCACAGCATCAGGAAAGAAACCAAGGTACACTCAGTCTGTTCATGGGGGTCCTGCTCCCATTCCACAATTTGTTTGTGATAATTGTTGTAGCCATAAGTTGGGTCAGAAAATGACTAAGCTCCCTATTGAATTTTCTCACTCTCCCACCATTCTGCTCAGCTTCAAGAAGACCTTTCTGATATGAAGGATTCCTATGCAGACTTGAAGCTTCTTAGTCAAGATGTAGGACGCTCAGCTACTTCTCCAGCACCATGTCTGCCTACATGCCACTATCTTGTACCATGATGATAATGGGCTAAATCTCTGAAAATGTAAGCCACCCCAATTAAATGTTTTCCCTTTGTAAAAGTTGCCATGGTCATGGTGTCTTGTCACAGCAATAGAAACCTAACTAAGATAGCCTGCATTCCGGTCTTGGTGAAGGATGTGGGTACTGATTTGTAGTTGACTTTTTTTTTTTTAAACTCTTTTGGCTCTTTGGGGGCTAACCACCCAGCTCCCATATAAATACATAGAGGCTTATTCTTATAAATGCCCAGCTTTAGCATGGTTTATTTCTAACCAGCTTTTATTAGCTTAAATTATCCTGTCAATCTTTTGCCTCTAGGCTTTTATCTTTCTCTATTCTATATACCTTTTTTTACTTCTTACTCTGTGGCTTACTGTGTAGCTGGATGGCTGGCCCCTGGGTTCCCCTCTCCTCCTTTTCTCGCTCCTCGATCCTCTTCTCTCAGATTTCTCCTCCTATTTATTCTTTCTGCCTGCTAGTCTTGCCTATCCTTTCTCCTGCCTTGCTATTGGCCATTCAGGTGTTTTAGACAGGTAAAGTAGCACAGTTTCAGAGTTAAGCAAACGCATCATAAAAGAATGCAACATACTTTTACATCATTAAACAATATTCCACAGCATAAACGAATGTAACAGATCTTAAATTAATATTCCACAACATTGATTCTGTTGTTAGACTATCTCATGAATATGATTCTGGGTAAATCTTTCATGTAATGTACTGTTAGAGCACTTTTACTGATTGGGATAAAGATATTCTGAGCGAATAGGACCAACTTGTGTGGATGTTTGAAGGCCAGACTGCTGGTCACTGTCGGAGGGCATAAAATAGGTAGAGTGGGATCAGAGACTTGCCTCATTGTTGCTGAGTACCGAGAAAGTTAGAATTCTATCTACAACCAACATTTATCACAAGTGTCCATCAAGTACGAATAGTCAAAGACAGCCAGTAACTGACAAAGCTGATATTAAAACCTGTGGAGTTAAGAACTCGTTTGTTGTTGTTATTATTTGTTTGTTTGTGTCTGGAAACAACTTTACACCCAGGCATGAAAGGCATGTTGGCTTTTTTTATGCTGAGATAAAAATGAAAGACTATTACTATGATCTGGAACCACATGTTCCTTTCCAGCCCATCCTGGGGCAAACGGGGGAATGCTTGTGCTGTGAGTGGCAGGCTGTACTTGCTGTCTAGTTTCTACTCGCCAGACCTTACCTTTAGTAACAGTAGACATGGCAGAGGTGATCTTTATGATGTCAGCAGTGGTCCTTCAGCTGGCTTCATTTGATTATCTTGAATGCAATCACTCTAAAGTATGGGTGACATCCCGTGTCTACTGAGTCCCTCAGCCTGGCCTCTGTTGACTTCTTGTCTCCACTGATCTGTCCTCCTAGCTGGAATTTGGCCTAATTTTCCCTGAATCAAGGCACAGCTTAACAATGGGCCTACTACCTTACGGACAACCCAAGCCCTATACAGGTTAAGTCTCCCTATGGGTTGCTTTTTTTTTTTTTTTTTTGGTGTCTTTCAAGTTTTATTTTCTAGTAGATGCTTCTTTTGAAGGCCATACACTGTTAAAAGTCCTGTTTGTTCAGGATTCTGTGTCCCTGGGACTGACCTGCCGAACACTACATTCATTGCTGGGAATCATGCAGTGAATTCTGAGAATGTAGAACCCAGGTTGGAAGCTCAGAGGAGTGTATGGGATCAATTCAAGAACCTGAGGGAAATGGCTGCCAAGAGGTGAGCCTTCCATGTGGAGGACCTTAGAGTCCCAAGTAACCATGGTAACTAAAAAATATGAGGAAAACAAAAAGTAAGTGTTATACTCTAAATTGAGAAAAGTATTTCTACACAATAAAAATGTAATAGAAAGGTTAAACAGTCTGTGCTGGAAGCTGAGTATTAGGACAGGAAGATATAAAGTGGAGTCTAGGCCCTATGGAGTAACAGAGAAGAATAATATATAAATAGAATGGACTAAAACAGTACTGGGTAAAGATGACATCAGTTGTAGCCAAAGAGAAAATTTGTGAGTTGGAATCCTGTTCTGATGAAAGAGGCAGAGACAGAAGGAAGAGACATGGAAGGCAAGTTGAAAACTTTCTGCTATGGGATAGTCTTTCTGTATGCTGTGAATATATGTTGCTCTCATTGGTTAATAAATAAAGCTGCTTTGGCCTATGGTAATGCAGGATAAGAGCCAGGCAGGAAATCCAAGCAGAGAGACAGGGAGAAGAAGGGTAGAGTCAGGGGCTGACCTCCAGCTGCCCAAGGAGCAAGATGCCAGCAGACCAGTAATGCCACAGCCACTTGGCAATATATAGATTAATAGAAATGGGTTAATTTAAGAGTAATACCTATCTAGCAATAATTCTGAGTCATATACCAAATGGTTTGTAATTAATATAAGCCTCTGTATGTTTACTTGGGACCAAGAGGCTGCAGGATACAGGAAAACTTCTGACTACACCTTCTGATCTATGTCTACTCAGTTCAACAACAACAAAATAGGAAAATTTAACAGCTGAAGAAGGTTCTGCTCCCTGATTTGCAAAAGAAAGCACGTATTATGTTCAGGACAGAATTTAAACAACAACAAAAGCCTGGGTGTTTCATGGTGAAATTGAAGAACACTACAGGTGACATGAAAATTTTCAGCTGATCATGTGGGCATTGGAGCATCAGGACAAGGACCACCTTAAAATACACAAAAAGCTCCATCTTTGAAAATTAAGATTAAAGCAACTCTGAGTGTCTCCAAGGGTGAACCAGTGCTTGGGAGTGGAGGTCACAAATTTGGGGTGATTTTAAAGACTTTCCAATATCAACAGATCTCTAGCTTGCCTCATTTTCTATCACTAAAAGATTCTAAAGGACTCCAAAAAGAAAGGATATAAGATGAGGAAGCCCTGGATGGCTTGGGTCACAGGGATGTTCTGGGCTATTTGAGAAGTTCAGACGTTGAAAAAATGGACTCTGAATTGTCCAGGGAAATGCAGAGGAGAATGATGCCCAAAAGGAAACATGATCTTACCTGTAATGTCTTGTTTGGGTCTATCCCCATGCTTGCTACTTTTATTTATTTTTTTAAAAATATTTTTATTTTATAATTAATTTAATTTTACATATCAGCCAAGGATTCCCCTGTCCTCCTTCCTCCCACCCCCCAGCCTTCCCCCTCATTCCCACCTCCTTCAAGGCAAGGTCTCCCCTGGGGAGTCAGCCCAGCCTGGTACATTCATTTGAGGCAGGTCCACTCCTCTCCTCCCTACACCAAGGTTGAGCAAAGTGTCCCAGCATAGGCCCTAGGTTCCAGAAAGCCAGCTCATGCACCAAGGACAGGTCCCAGTCCCACTGCCTGGGGGCCTCCTAAACAGTTCAAGCTAATCAACTGTCTCACTTATCCAGAGGGCCTGGTCCAGTTCATGGGGGCTCCTCAGCTGTTGGTTCACAGTTTATGTGTTTCCACTAGTTTGGCTATTTGTCCCTGTGCTTTTTCCAGTCATGGTCTCAATATCTCTTGCTCATATAATCCCTCCTCTCTCTCGCCAATTGGGCTCCTGAAGTTCCACCTGGGGTTTGGTCCCAGCTGGATCAGGGACAGAGTGGGAGAACAAAGAAAGAGATACCATGATAAATGAAGACCCCATGGGAATAGGAAGAAGCAGAGTGCTAGAGAGGTCCCCAGAAATCCACAAAGATACCTCCACAATAGACTACTGGCAATGGTCAAGAGAGTGACCAAGCTGACCTGCTCTGGTGATCGGATGGCCAAACATCCTAACTGTCGTGATAGAACTCTCATCCAGTGACTGATGGAAACTTGCTACTTTTAAAATGAGTCATATGCCTTTCTTCTGATTCTGTTCCACAACTTCCCCTGGAGTCAGCAGCTTTCCCTTTCGTCGGCTTGTCCTTTTACTGTCTAGGTCTTGCAGTTGAGCCATTCACTGTTCTGAAAACTGCAGAGCCTCTTCGGAAAGAGACTGAACGTCTAGCAAAACAACCTACCAGCAGAGTCCACCCCTGAAGGGTTCCTTGGAGGCATGGGCTTCTGAGCCCTGACATCTTCTTTCCTGCTGTAGAGGGCAGAGCAACTCACATAATATCACAGGCTAGATTGATAGAATAGTTCAGCACATAGTTCTTTCATATATACCACCTTTCTTTACTGTTCTCAAAAATTTAAGTTAGTTATCGCCTCCAGAAAATCAGGATCAAGTTTACCTAAGTTGTCGAAGGACAAAATTATATTGAGCACAAATGAAGTGCCCAAGGCTCCAACTCAAGAGCTGGCTCTAATATTCAAGTCGCCTCTAGGAAGGTGAATCTATCTACTGGGCACTGCATTTCACCTGCCTGGGATTCTGTGTTGCTCTGAGGGGCTCTGCATGTCCTTAGAATTCCCCAGATAACACTCAAAGGGTTACTCCGTGAAACTATGGCTAGAGGCAGGTAAAGGATGGGCACCTAGCACTGATCATTGGCATTGATTAAGCAAAAAACCCACTGTTGACAGCCAAACAAGAATTAGTCTTGACTTTATATGGGCTCAGCTGACTAACAGTGGGCTGCAGGGTGATAGCAGTCAGTCAGTACTTCTCCCTCCCCGCTCCTCCCCCTGCTCACTCTCCTCTGACCTTCTTGCCATCTTTACCATTCCAAGTTCCATCTTGACATGAATGAGAAACTCTGCTCCTCTGCTCTTTCACTCCTTCAAGTCTCCTTTGATTGAGGTCTGGCCAGATGACTCCGTTTCACATCCTAGCCCTCCCAGTACTCCACTGACGTTCTCCACACCATTCCTTTTCATGGTGCTTAGAATCATCCGAGCATCAGATATTTCAGTTTCTTATTTGTGAGCTGTCTGTCTATCTCCCTCACTAGGATATATTATCCCTAGATTTTCGTGTGTGTGTGTGTGTGTGTGTGTGTGTGTGTGTGTGTGTGTGTGTTTATGTGTAGGTAAGTGTGCATATATGTGTGGGTAGGGAGGATGGAAGACAACCTCAGATATCATCCACAGGAACACCACCTACATACTTGGACATGGTGTCTCTCATCAGCATAGAGTTTACCGTTGTGCTAGACTGGCAAGCCAGCAAGCCCCAGGGATCCTCCTGTCTCCACCTCTCCAGCCTTCAGATTACAAGTCTCAGCCACCACCTCCAACATTTTTGCATGGCTTCCAGGAGAGAAATCAGGTCCTTGTGCTTCTAAGACAAGATGTTTACTGACTGAGCTATTCCTTTCACCCCTTTCTAGGATTTATAGGCTTTGTTTGCTTCAGGGTCTCCAGAAAGTGGTGCTTGCCTTGTAATGCTCAAGATGATGTATTTGATGAATGAATAAAGGAAAGCACTCTTTCATGAAAAGCATCCCTAGAGTCCTCCAGATTCAAGCAGCATGCAAGCTGCTTTTGGAATACAGGTTAGTACATAAGGATGGACTTTCTGAATATGGAATGCTAAAATTGAAATTCAGAAACCATTTCTCTTAAGCTATTACAACGTAGTGTTACCTAAGATCAAATGGATGTGTGTGTGTGTGTGTGTGTGTGTGTGTGTGTGTGTGTGTGTGTGTGTCTCGCACGGAGAGGGATCCGAAGCTTGAGGCAGATGCAGAGAGATAGCTACTTAGAGCACTAGTAGCTAACTGGGGCTGTTTGAGGCTATGTGAGGACAGATGGGAGGCTTTGCTGAGGCTGAGTTGAGATGGGGAGATCTGGAGCAGGAAGAGGAGAGAAAACCTACCCATCGACTGTGGACACTTGAGGACCTACTTTGAGTCCAAGTCCTACTAGCTCAGAAAACATCTCTAATAGAATCCCAAGGAGTTAGACATTGTGGGTAAGTACGTTGTAGCCAGCTCAGCGGACTAGGGCGGTCAGGGTGGAGGCTCTTTGGAGGAGGTAGTCCTGAAGCTGGCTTTTAAAGGTAGGTGAGGCTCACAGCCCCAGGAGGGAAGTGGACCGAACAGCTATTCCAACCTGTAGCAGTCATGTGGGACCTGCAGAAACCAGCCAGGGTGCCACACACACATAGCTGTGCCAGCAAATCTAAAAATACCCCCCTCCTCTCTATTTTTTACTTTACATCCTGATCTCTTACTTTTCTTCTTGCCCTACTCCTCATGTTCTTCCTCCTTCTTTGAGGATCCTTTCTGGCAACCCTTAGACCCCTTTCCTCACCACCCTGGGAAATCTCTGGCCAACAGGGAGGGCCAGAACCTTGTTGGGCTCCCTGCTATTCAGGTACAGGTTGGCAGCCTCTCCAAAGCCCCCCACCTTCCTGGGCTCAGTTCTTTCAAATGCCAATTAACAGGTGTCAGAAGCGCTGGTCCTGACCTCTGTCTACATAACAACCCAACTGTTTTGGCTCTCTACCCGCTAGCATAAATATCGTGGTGTTTGAGCCCTTGGGGCCTGTGGAGTTTACAAGTATGCTGTCAAGATCTCTTCATTGGACTGGCGCTTGAAGTCCTGCCAAGATGCGAGGGGACTCCTGCGCTTTCATGTGTTCCCAAGCACAGGCCGCCCTGGCTCCCGGAGGAGCCCTCTGGGGACCAAGTGTCGGTGTGAATCTCAAACAGCAAGCTGACATTCCGGTTGGGAGTGTGACAGTGCATGCCTGGGTGATGATGCCAGGGCGGCAGGTGACACGGGTCCACCACAGAGGGGGAGGGTAATCGGAGCGGCTTCCAGTTACATGTCCTCAAAGCTCTGAAGGATGGAATCGGGGTCTGGGGAACAGTTATAAAATGATGTTACAAAATCCGGATGTGCTGATCACGTTGAGACCACTGAGATGGAGCATTTAGGGCACAGATGATACCCCTGTTCCCAAAAATGGCACTGGACTTGGGTTAATCTGGGATTAATGACTTTGCAAGCCAGAGACACAGACCACAGTCAACTAGCAAACACACACACACACACACACACACACACACACACACACACATGCACACGTAGTAGTGTAAGTGCATACAGGGGAAGGGTGGGCACACATTCCACATGCCCTCGAAAGCTCTAGAGGAATGTCTCCTTCAGGGTACTTTCCCTCCCCCGGCCTCCTGTGTGGCTGTTCCCTTCTGGGTAAACATCTGAAAACAGAGAGGCTGCCAGGGAGGAGAAAGAAGAGGAGAGGGTGGAATGGGAAGGGGTGGGGCATGGCGACAGGAAGAGCTCAAGAGATTCTCAAGTTGGGTGACTACCAAGGTTGGCTTGTCCCAGAGGGCAGTTGGGCCCCAGCCTGGTGGGTGGTGGAGGAGCAGGCACCAGGCTGGCTCCCACCAGTGGGGGCAGCATCTCCCCACCTTTGCCAACCCCTTGGCCTCTACTCAGAGTCCAAGTCCAGGAAAACTTGTTGGGGTTGTGCGAAGTAATGTCCTCTCCAAAGAAAACAGTATGGGAGGGATTTGGACATAATTTTCCCTGGTCTGGATTAGAATCTGCCCAGGAAGTTAGAAAGAACTCACATTAAGAGGCCTGGTCAGAGGCTACCTAGACAAACTGCTCAGGGTGAGTGTAGTTCTATGAACCCTAACACAAAAGAATTGCTAGCCTGGTTCCCATAGTTCTCTTGCTATTTGTTATAGAAGTCCAGAATATTCTAGATTTTAGATGTGTGGGCATCTAAGACCTAGACCTAGAGGTAAGCACAAAGGAACAGAGTATCACACATTTTTGATGGCAAAGCATAGGCCCTTAGTCCCCAGTATTCCTTCTACTATGGTATTCCTTCTTCTCTCCATCTTGTCCATATCTTGTTGATTTACAGAGATGACAGTTTAGAGTAAAATGGGTCCTTGGGCATATTTCTTCCAGCCTGAGTTAGATTTATAAACTCCTTCATCAGCAAAGGAGACAGACCTTAATTCGCATGCTCTCTGACCCGATATAACTTTCTGAGTCTCTATATAGCGCCTACTCCATGCACTTCTGGGCACTGTCAACTTGGGGGCAAACACAGTCCACGCAGAGTTGAGCTGTCCTAAGAAATGCCCGGATGAACCTAACATGACTCCCAAAGATGGAGTCCTGCCCCTCAGATGTCAGGATTTAGAAGTCATGTGCCTCTACGTGAAAGCCAAGACGACTGTAGAGGTGACATGGGACATTTTCAAAGGGTGAAGTCAAGTCCTTCAAAAAGAAATCTTGATGAGTAGAAACAGAAAACAAACCATTTGCCCCAGATTGAGAAAGCCATTTATTTCCCTACTGTGTGATGGTGTGGGACTCTGTACACACAGAGATACTGAAGGCAATAGAGGTTCTAGAAAGTTCTTATGGGTCGTTGTGGGGTTTCTTTTTTGTACAGTTAATGGCCCTAAGGTGGCCAAAAGGGAGTGCCAGAGCCTCAAATCTTTGCCCTTTTTTGAGAGGACACACCGGGCAGACATCTCGCTGATCATAATCACTTTTATGTGTAACTGGACCTTCCTTCATCTGGTAGTTCGAGCTACGGAAGGGCGGTACAGATGAGAGCTGTGTCTGTAACTGACGAGATCTGCGCCTGGCATGCATTTGTGGGGAAATTAAAAATAAAATCAATCTCATGTGAAAAGTGTGTGGACTGGAATTAGCCGTCTCCTGACTGGTCACGCACTGAACTCGGCGATGAGCAGGACAGAAAGGTGAGACAGGGCAAGGCATCAGGCTGCGCCACCCGCCAGGCCAGGGAGCCTGTCATAATTTATAATGGATTATCTTAGGAAACAGATGAGGATGGCTTGTGTTCAGGAGCCAGGAAAGACTAGTTCAGAAAGGGTGGGGGCATGTCTCAAAACGAATGACCCATTGTTATTTATTCCACAAGATATTCAATGCCCCGACTAGGTCTGAATGAACCCGTAAGATCCTCTGCTGTGAACTTGGAGTTTGATGGTAGCCAATACCATCAGAACAGGTCAACGGCACCATTTCCTCTGCTGCTGCTGAGCTCACATCTACATCACTCACCATAAAGGCCCATTTCCAAATTTAAATGGAATTTTTATACTTTAAAAATTGAATTTCAAAGACTGGAGCTTGAGAGAGAGAGAGAGAGAGAGAGAGAGAGAGAGAGAGAGAGAGAGAGAGAGAGAGAGAGAGAGAGAGAGAGATAGGAGAGAGGAAAGAGAGAAAGAATGAGAAAGGAGGTGGGGAATTCTCCCTCCGTGGCTTCTCTTTCCTTCCAGTGTCGGCTTAGGGTTGTGTTATCAACTGATGCTACTCTGGAGCAGCTGCCTTTGCTGGTGTGGAGAGGACAGCGGGAGACGTTGGGAGTTGTGTTCTTCTCTGGTTAATGTGACTGGGAGTTACACTGTTTGCTTGCTCAGACATCCTTTGAGCGGCTACCGTTCTGCTGATGAGACAATTCAGAATCGGAGAGATTACAAGGATTTTCAAGGACTGCCCTCTAGTAAGTGGCCTTGCTGAGCTTTGAATAGGAATCCTGTGACTTTATCCTTGGGCCTAAAGACCCAGCCAAGGTCATGTCCAAATGTTGCCATCACTGGGCAGGAGCTAAGGTATCAGAATATCTGATTCAGGGACAGACTGTTTCAATCCTGAGCTCACCCTCCCTAATGCTCAAATCCAAGCTTTTTTTTTTTTTTCTTATACAATTATGAAAAAAAAAAAAGCACTTCAAACTTTCAAAGGTAATAGCAATTAAACAACTTGGTTCCCATTGTCAGCCTCATTTCCCTGCTTTTACTAGGAAATCTAATGGGATGTTTTACAAGGATGACAAAGACAGATAATGAAAGTCAAACTTGTGCACAGAGCTTCCTTGAAAGCTTCATAATTAATGGTTTGGCATTGTTCTCTAATAACAGTCACCTTTTTAATGCACTAAAAGAATGGCACAAACTCTGAAATATAATGAAAGCATTCCAGCCATGCTTTGTGTGAACACAGCCCGGAGTTCTCCGCTCAGGAGAGCAGCATTTCAAGACTGCACCAAGCAGGCCCAGAGGCAGCTGTTGGTGGGAGCATCGAGATGAGAAATTAACCCTCACATCTGTGTTTCAGAGGTGGCTTCTGTATGGGAAGGAAAAGTGGACATGAAGGCTAAGTATAAAAACACAGTTAATAAGAGATGAAGATGTATCTCGGCTGGTAGACTGCTTGTCTAGAATTCATGAGGTTCTGGGTTTGATCCCCAGCACTGCCTAAATCAGGCATATGGCTTAGGTCTGTATTATTAGCACTATGGAAGTAGAGGCAAGAGAATAAGATGTCCGAGGTCATCCTCCAGTATGGAGTAGTTTAGACCAGCCTTGGGTATATGAGATCAAGAGAGAGAGAGAGAGAGAGGAGAGAGAGAGAGAGAGAGAGAGAGAGAGAGAGAGAGAGAGATACAGGTAAGAGATCTCTATATGAAACAACTGTTTCCAACAATGAGGTGCATGTGTGCTTGTGTATATGTGTGTGTGTATGTGTATGTGTTAACATTACACATGTAAGATATTTTTAGTGTGCTCCTCAAGAATCCTGTGTAATGCAGGAAAGAGTAAACCATGGTGTTGGTAGATTTCGAACATAATGTGTACCCAAGGAGTGTTATTGGTGTCTAATGCATGGATTCAGTGACGGAAGAGAGAGGGAAAGGGATGAAGTTTAAACAGGCACCTTCATGTCCTCAGAGCTGTGCTCTACATGGTCTCCATCCTTTTAATCCTTGTCACAACCCTCTGAAGTATTATTCTCTTTTTAGAGATGAGGAAATTGAAGCGAAGGCAGGTTGGGTTACCTGCCAAGCCTTACATAAGCCGTAGGCAGCCTAAGATTCAAGTCCATGTGGGTTGGACTCCCAAGTCGAACTCCTTGTCCCCGGTTAGAACGTGACTACCCTGAGAAAAGTGGCCTAGGAAACTCTGTCAGTCACTCCCACTGTAGTAGAGCGACTTTATCCTGCTCGTTCCAAGATTTTTGGTTAAGAAGCCTGAAGATCGATATTGTACAAAGATGAAAGAGGGCAGAAGAGACAGGACAGTGACAGCAAAGACATGTGTCAGTCACTCCTCAGTTTTATCCAGGCCCCTGAGTATTTGGAGCAGTCTTAGAGCAAATAAGGTGTAGGTGTGTGTGTGTGTGTGTGTGTGTGTGTGTGTGTGTGTGTGTAATTTCTGAAAAGACAGAAAAGAATGGAAATGCTGCTGGCTCCTAAGATCAGGCTGAAAAGGGGAGAAAGAATGTTATTCTTCATTTGTCTCGCACAGTTCAGGGTATAAGAGCAGCTGACCTGAGGTGGTAGCCTGCATACTGGTCCTGAAGAGGCAGAGACCGTGGGCTGAGCAGATGGAACCAACTCCTTAAATCCGTTTGCTGGGTATGACACTCTTGACCCCCAGAGTGGTCCATATGGTCAGAGCAGAGTTTTATCACTGCTTCCAACTAGCCAGTTGTGTTCACTTCCGGTGTGCTATCCACCCTCTCAGGTGCTCGGCTTGTGAAATGAAACCCCCAAGCCTGCCTCATTGGATCCTTGCAGGAATTCCATAGGACAATGTGCAGCTAGCACCTGTAAGTGATACCCAATTACCATGTAGCCTGCTGAAACTTTTGATCAGGAGGCTCTAGGCCATCAATAGAGCCTTCAACTGCTCCACAGTATGAACTGAGGGGTGGTAAAGAACTCTCGACTCCTACGTCTCTCTCCACTCCAAAGCTATACTATTTCACTCTTTTGTGTTCAAGATATACTCTTGCACTAGCTGCTCAAGCATCCTGTATTAATTCCTTGGAGAGCTATATTGGTTATTTTTCTCACTGTTGACAGTGCCTGACAAAAGGCAGTTTGAAGGAGGAGAGGGTTTTTCTCGGCTCACAGTTGGAGGATACAGTACAAGATGATGGCAAAGTTGTAGCAGCAGGAGCCTGAGGCAGCTGGTCCCATTCCATCCACAACCAGGAAGCAGAGAGATGCTTGATGGTGTTTAGACTGCTTTTCCCTTTTAATTCAGTTCAGGATTCCAATTCATGGAAGGGTGCTGACCACATTCGGGTAGGGTCTTGCCTCCTCAGTTAAACACCCTCACAGACAAGCCCAGAATTGTGTCTCCTAGGTCATTCTCAAACCCCATCGGGTTAACAGTCAAGATTATCTACCACAAGAGGTCATACATTACATGGGTGCAGGGACTGTCTGGTGTTCCTGGGAACAATGCTGTTGTTCACACCTCACCCCAGAGCCAACGATTTAGAATCTAGAGGCAGAGTCTGGACAGTAAAGACAAGTTTTTAAGTGGTTCTACAGTAGCCCATGACTGGGAACCCCCAGATTAGTCTATCTTACGACTGGTAAATACCAGAAGCCCCAAGTTTACCATTGAATTTGGGACAATAATACTTCACCTACAAAACAGTTGCTGCTATTGTTATTGAAAAGAAAATATGGTGTAAATTCTGCTTTAGTGAGAGCCAGAGTTGAGGTGAGGTGAAAGGTCAGCCACTAAGCAGTGAGGTAAGATACAGTGAGCTGAGCGACCAGCAGCTAAGCAGTGATGTGAGGTGAGGGACTCAAAGCTAAGGGGTGCAAAGAGGAGGAAATATGTGCTAACAAGTTATCTTTGGAATATTCCAATGCTCGTGACTAATGGTGTTTCTGCAAAGACTGGTGGATCTCTTAGGAGACAGTCAGAGGCCAGACCAGGACTGAAAAAAAAAAAAGTGCTTCTTTAATTCTTTGGAAGTAATACAATGCAAAGGGTAGAAGTTTCAATTTACATATTTTTAAAACATCTTTCTGACAGGCAGTGTTTGAAAATTCCCATATGTGGGCTCTGAAGGTTGTTTGAAGATGTGGTTTCCAATCCCAGTGGTTTATTGGCTGTAGGATGTCAGAGGTAGCGGAATCCTTTTCCATATTGTATGTAAGGCCTCTACGAACTTTAGTTGCATAGCTAGAAAAGTGGGCATAACAGCACCACTCTCCAAGAAGAGTTAGAGAGTTTGCCACGACGTAGTAGGCAGCTGCTGCCTATCTGCTGTCCCTCCTCTGGAGATCAACAAGTTTCCAAAAGTGAAAAATCGGGGTAGTGACTCCTGTGTTCCAGAAAACTAGTCACAATAGGATCATTAGGGAGAGGTTAGGTGACTGTGTGGGTCCTCAAAATAGCAGGAAGGAGAAGGTTGAGCCCACAAGTTGGCTAGAAAGATGGGTGGCTAAGCCTGGAGACCAATGGACGGGAGTTCTGGAAGAAGGGCAATAATATTGGCCTTACCTCTTTTCTCAAAGGCTTGTTAGACATCTATGAAACCATTTAGTTCTGGTAGCATTTCGGTGCAAACTGTGTTCACTTTCTTATGTCCTTGGAGTAAACTTTCTATCCAAGTTTTGACAGAGTCCTGAGTTGTATTAGATACTTTGTATCTTCCTAGAATTCTCTTTCATTGTGCTTATGGGCTTTTAGCTATAGCTCTCGGAATCAAAACAGCATTAAAACGGTAGTTCTATAAAGTAAAACACATATTGTTAACACTTCACCGTTCTTAGAGCTGATATTATATATTGCCACTGTCTAGGTCAGTTTTTCCTCACTCTACACTTCTTCTACAGTCAACAGGCCTATTTGATCCACATATGGTATGTACTCCAAAATTCAAAACTGAAGTGTAAATTGTGCTTGGGATAGCCGCATCTTTTACAGAAATTAGAATAAAAAATAATGTCTGTCTAGATAGGCATCACTTCTGATGTGTCTTGTTTGTCCATTCCTGAACATTCAGATTCATCTCCCAGACCATTTTCTCCTAACACACTTGCTCGGTTCCCCTCTGAAGCACAGACTGGCTAATGACGAATTACCTTAGTTTTCTTCCTTCTTGGTTTGAGCTCATCCCTCGTTCTCAAAGGCTCTGGTCACCCAGTGGAGGTTTCTAACCTGACAGGTTGCTCCCGGAATTTTCTGGACATGGTGTCGTTGGCTTCTTGTCTCCGTGGCTTCAGGGTTGATGGCCGATGTCATTTGAAACATTATCCCCTGTTTATAAAGTATCATTTTCCTTTGGCTGTTAATATTTTCTCCTGACTTCCAGTTTTTAGGAACTTGGTAGATCTTGGCATGGTTTTCCTTCGATTAACTCTACGTGGGATTAACTGAGGGTGTTTTGTTTGTTGTTTTGTTTTTCTTTAAATTGTAGACTTTTTTTTTTTTTTTGACAAATCTGGGAACACTTTAAGCATCATTTCCCTAAGCAGGTTTTTGTTTGTTTTGGTTTTGTTTTTTTTGTTTGTTTGTTTGTTTGGGGCAGACCTATCCTCTCCCGATGTTTCTGAAACTCTAATTACAAATCAATTAAGCATTTAACATTTTCCCAACACATTCTTGATATCTTTCATTTTCTTCTGTAAGTTTTCCTTTTGGCTCTCAAGATTGTATCATTTCTATTGATCTCCCCTCAGGTTTACTGGGTTTTGCTTTGCTATCAGCATTTAATTCTGAATTCCACCCATCTGTGCTCTTCTTAAATTTGAAACACTGTGGTTTTAAATTTTAATGGTCTTTGCTTCTCTACCAAGATGCCCTACAACTGCTTTAATTTTAAACATCTTTATATCACTAGACATATTATAGCCACTGCTTTAAAGCTTTGTCTGCTAATTCCACTAGCTGAGACTCTCCCTGTCTCTTAGCAGCAGGTCATATTTTCCTCTTTCGTTAAACGCCAAGGCATTTGGCTTATGTATTGAATGCAATGTTAAGTCTTATGGACACCCTACATCCCATTATACAATCCCAAAACTGTTAATGTGTTTAGTTTAGCAACTATTTTCACTGGCTCCCAACTGCAAACTCTATTTCTCGGGGAGCATCTCAAATCTCAGATCCATTCTTCACACGTTAGACAGGACACTCAGAGTTTGTGCTTTGTATGCATAGTTCAGGGGTCAGCCAGAGAATTGAGGAGAGTTTATAGATGAGATTACTGGCTCTCTCAAAGAGCTCCTTATTTTCTCATGTCTGTGGCTTCTCTGAATTCTCCTGCTCTGTAACCAATGCATTCGAGGCTTTCCTTCGGAGCTTTTGCTACCCTATATGGGATAGAACAAAACTCGCCCTCAGAACAGCAAGGAAGGGAGCTCACCCCACATGTTTCCTTCTTCTAAATGTCAGTCCAGAATCTGCATTTCCAGTGCTTGGAGTAGCTGCATTTTTATTTTGTCTACAGTTTGCGCTTGGTCTGATAGGAGCTCACTTACTCATACCGTGAACAAGACTAGCCCAAACAGCTGTGTGTTAGCATTTGGAATGAAGAGATTTGCAGTCACTTTCTAGTCTTAAGTCACTGTGACCGGGAAGATATGACAAGAAGTGCTCAGGCACACAGAGTCAGCAGGGTCCTAACCATGCCTACTCACTGATCATGGTCGTACTGACCATGGACCGCTTTATCTGCGTCTTAAACCAACCTCCCAGCTTCGTTTTGGTTGATATTTGTATGCATCTTGTTCTAACCAGCAGACGTAAAGGGCTTGCTTGAAGACTGATGACAAGAATTGGAATAACTTGGCTTTTTTTTTTTTTTTACATCAAAGGGCAATAAGGATACGATCAATGAGACTGGCAGATGGCAATGTTTCTCCAAGATAGAGTCAATAGGCTGGAGCAGAAGCATCTCCAAATGGAATCATACCCATGGAGTTGGCGTTGATTTGACTCTTGCAGCAAAGGCCTCCTCCTGTGACAGAATTCTTCCTCCAATATAATGAAATATTGGCTTTTGTGGCCACTTATAAAACCTGGATATTGTTACATGGTAGCCATGAAATGACACAGTAATACTTTATTGACACGAATCCTGAGTGTTTCAACTCAAGAGATCTCTAAGTGGACAGTCACTATACCAGCTGTTCCCGATAACAGCAAACATATGGGCCCCCATCAGGCTCGTTTTAAGGAAGGTATGCTTCCTGGGTTCCAACCAAACTGGCTTACTCATTGTTTCTGGGGCATGCCTGTGGCTTCAGAGCACACTGTGAACAAAGCCCAGAAAAGAGTCCAAGACACGCTCTAGACTAGACTATTGGTAAAGCAGTTTGTCCAAGGGGCATGAGAAACCCCATTTCTCTAGGCAAATGGTGGATGAGTTGTGAGTTTCAGTCATCTATATATGTGTTTTGCCTCTAAGAATCTCCTTAGATCTAGTAATCCTTGTGTTTCCCTCAAATTTTATTGCCCATAAACCTTAACATAAAGCATACTTGAAAAATATTTCTTGATGAATGGGGGATACAGCCTAGTGGTAGAGCACTAGCGTAGCATGCATAAGGTCCTGGATTTGAACCCCAGTGCCAGGAAAAATGTTTTTAAAATTAAGTAAGGAATAAATATTTATTCTGGGCTCACATAACTTTTTCTGGTTTGCATTCTGGTTTGTTTAGTTCCATATTCCATATTTTTTTCTTCTTTCCATTATTCCATCTTCCTAACTTTTCATATTTATTTCATCTTCCAATTCATTTCCATCTCCTACATTCCTGTTGACAAAACAAACTAATATTTTAGTCTCAAACTTCATAGAGAAAGCAAAGTACGAGATGATGACCTATGTGATCTAGAACGAAACACAAAGTATGATTGTGGTGGCATGTGGTTTAGAACCCTGTGGTAGCAGTCAGAATAGGGCCCTTCAAGCTCTATATTCTAATTCCCAGAACACAGGAATGTGTTGTCTGATACAGCAAGAAGAAAATTATAAGTGTGATTAAGTTAAAGACCTTGAGATGGGGCATTACCTAGGACTGTTTAGATGATCACAATGTAACCCCAAGTGCCACGTCCATGCATGGCTCCAGGGACTTTGACCTGACTCAAACGAGGAGGGAAAGAAGAAAAGACAGACAAGTGGACAAAACTGGGATTGGATGGTCTGGGCTCTCTGCTGGAGAAACTGCAGCACCCCAGAAGCTCGGCATGTTTGTTATATAGAGTTGAACAGAGATGTGGGCTTATTGTTTGCAGCTGAACAGTGAGGCAGGGTTATTACAGACAGATCAACAAGGAGGCAGGGTTATTGTCTTAGTGGTGTGTTCATAGGCTTTTTCCCTATGAACACAGTGAATCATTCCTTTCAACAAGACGGCTTGGTACAACTAGGTAAGTTTTAGGGAAGAAACGTACCATCTAGGAACTATAACAAATTTCCATAAATTTGATTATTTTAACCTAAACAAATTCATCACCTCTTAGATCAACAAGGAGTCAGGGCTTATGATATGCAGCTGAGCAAGGAGGCAGCTTTAGCTAACCTCAGCAGGAGCAGTCTCTGTTGGGGAGCCATCTTCAGGCAAAAATACTAGGGGAAGAAAGCTATGGTGGACGTTTTCTGCACACACTATCAACATCTGCACACACTATCAACATGTGCACACACTATCAACATCTGCACACACTATCAACATCTGCACACACTATCAACATCTGCACACACTATCAACATCTGCACATAGACCAAAGGAAGCTTTGCCTTTTCCTCCTAGCCTCACCCTCAGGGAAAAGGTTTTGCCATTTTCTCCATGAGGCTCTGGGATCCTTGACATGGCCATGTCAACAGCACACATTCACTCAAGACTTTACTTACTCATGGCTTCCTCCACTCCCAAACACAGTATGATTTTTTTTTTTTAAAGAATGGAAGACAGAGATAAGATAGCATCTTGGAAGACAAGACAGGGTGATGTCAGGATAACTTCATGTGACAACAACTTGGCTGACCATTCCTGGCTTGAAATATTGAATTGGGATATGAGATCAGAAATATAAGCAATGCTAAGAACCTAGAAGGGAAGGAAGCATATTCTACATTAGAATTCCTAGAAGAAATACAGTCTGCCTTTGTCCTGACTCAGACTTCTGACCTGCAGGGCTAGGAGGTGATGAATTTGTTTAGTCTAAGTCATCAAATTTATGGAAATTTGTTATAACACCTAGATGTTACTTTTCTTCCTAAAACTTACCTAATTGTACCAAGCCGTCTTGTTGAAAGGCATGATTCACAAGGGAAAAAGTCTCTGAGTATACCACTAAGATTTTGGTGTATTTCCTCTTTGTTGTTCATATTACTGTACATATAAAATCCCCATGATGATACACAGCTAGTGCTGGATATCCCAAGAAGAAATTGCTTAAGTTAAAGCTTTCAAGTTTTCTAACAGGTAGGTAGGATACGTGGACAGATGGACAGCTGGATGGATAGGTAGTGAACAAACTGAACGTCATCTTTGTTTTAAAGGAGTATAATAAAACAAATTCACAATGTAAGTAATGCTTTAAGGAGCATTGTTGAAAGACAGGTTCTAAGTATCTAAGCATGGTGACAAAGAGACAGCGTTTGTTCTTTCATTTAGTTATGAACTGATGCTTCCATCAACTGTAATCGTAGAGTCCTAGTTACTTGTCCGCAAGGAACCATGAGGAACACTAAGAATAAATCATGTCAAAACAACTGTTTAATATGTTTTTACCTGGCATGGTGGGCGAGGGCAGAGCTACATAGTGTACTTTGATTTTAATAATGCATTTGACCTGCATTTTAGGGTGACATTCCTTTCACTGTGATTTGTGTATAAAACATTCAATCCTTGTTCATTCACGAGAACTGAGATTCGCTTTCTCCTCAAAAAGTCAAAATTCATGAAATATAAACCCATCTTATAGTAGAAGCAGAGTTAAGTAACTAGACAATGTGACAATGATTGATTTTTATTTCCTAAGGGGTTAGAGGGTATATAGGAAGCATAGAGTCAACTGATCAGTCTCAGACAAATCTTCAGATTTGGTCCATATGTCACAGTAGATCACTCCCTCTTCCCAGAAATGCTCTTGGTATTCATCTGGAACATTATAAAACAGTTGAGCTTTGGAAAGTCTGCACATCGTTAGTCAGCAGATGCATGGTACAGTAATCATCACATGAGCACAGCCTATCACAAACCAGCACTCCTGGAAAAGCCAAGCAGAGGGAGAGAGCCCCCAGTGATGGGATACATCCTCAGATATCCATCTGACCAGCAGCTAGCTTGTTTTAAAAATCTGGGTTCCACCAACTGGTATTCGTTGGTCAGGAGCAATTTCTCCCAATGCTGCTTCCATGACGCAAGCAGACAGACACTACTTTTGTTCCATTTCACCCCCACGCCCTGAAAAGTCACAAATGCCTTCTTGATGGGCTGGTTCCTGGCACTGTGCAGCCCCCACGGCTGACTTCCTTTCTGGCCAGCTGCCTCTGGTAAACATCGCCAGGGTGAGCAAGAGGATGTGTGGGTACAGAGCGTTGATATAGGGCTGTGATTATGATTGTGCTTTTGCTCATCACTGTCTCAAATTGCATATTGTATTGGGACACTTATTATTTTCTATCTGGGGAAGAGTTGATATGGCTTACCACCTCCGGACCCCTACTATTTTACCTTGGAGACTGGATAGGGAAAAAGACGTGAACTGGAGCCTTCTATGACTGGAAAATAGAGATTGGATTCTGGCCCAGTTGTACCCTCACCTTTCTCTCCTGTCTTTCCTTTAGACTTCAGCTCCAATTAGAAAATAGATGTGGCGTTTTATGTTGGTAGACAGCTTCCCAAAATATGGATTATGAAATGAAGGTTGGTTGCATAAGGGAGTAGGGGGAAAGAAATGATGGGTAGAGAAAAGGAAATGACAAGGGAGAGTGAGACTCAGGGGCTGTTTGCCAAATGCTCCTTAAACCTGATCCTGTAGAACTCTATGAATTGCATTATGAGTTATTGAATAAGCAGATCTGAACTTTCATTCTCTTTTGTCTCACAGGGAGATATCAACCCTCACACCTGATCTTCAGGCTTCTAGGAAAAAGGGCTTTCAATAGTGATCCTAGCAGCAAGAGCACACAAAAGCAAGCGGATGGCACACTAAAATGGTCACGTGGATCAGAAAGGATCTGAGCAACACAGTGGGTGCTATACTCCTGGGCAGAGAGACTGTTCCTTCAGAATGATCTGTGGCTGTCAATGCCTCTCCAAAACCTTTCAGCCTATGGTTCTGTGAGCATCATACTGAAAATCCACAGACTCAATCTATGCATGGAGCAACTTGTGTTGTGTACCTGAAATCTAATCCAGCACGACATGTTAAGGACTCACTGCAATCACTAGCATTTGATTTTGCTCCTTTCCCTGTATATCTCTTGGTCGTTAAAGTCAGTGTCCCACTTTATCTTCATCCATCCCTTAAATATAAGCCAATAAACACTCTGATCGAAACCTCCTTGATGCCACATACTGGCAACACCATGGCTTGAATTCTCACCAGAAACTTGAATTAACAGGAACTCATCTCTGTCCCATACTATTCATTTTTAAAGTTCAAGATCCTGAAGGCAGCAATATTGCCTCATAATTTTGTAGCCTTTCTTCTCTAGCATTCAGTGAACTGTTTTATAACCCACTGTAAAGCATACATAAACACTTACTTATGAGTGTGCAGTCAAACTGAATGTCTAACTACCACTTCATAATAATCTTAGTTATTTTTCTTATGCTCCCTATGGTAATTATTGATCATATCTAATCAGAAACATTATTTCATGGATAAGAGACAATTTGAAAATGATGTTACCCCTTCTTGTTGAGTTTCAAGTGACGTTGACATTACTAAAATTTGACAAGAATGACAAGCCCATTTGAACAGAGGTATGGACATGGCTTTAGACATGGATATAACTCCATATATAGTTATATATGCACATAAAAGTGCATTTATATGTACACGTACACCAGGCAGGCAAAAGGTGGAGAGAATAATGGAGGAAGTCAAGAGATGTCAATCTCCATATCAGGTCTGTCCCTATCTTGCCATGACAGGTTTGTGCGTCAGCCAAAGGAGTTACACTAGATGACCTCTAAAGTCCCATCAACACTGTAAGTTCTATTAGTTGTTTTCCTCCTTTGTGAAGAGCTAGACTCCAAGAAAACAAAAGAAACCTGTACTTCCTCACTATGCTCAATCAATAGATATTCACACTAAGGTTGTTTCCTGCATGCAACCCCAAATTTGGCTTATGCCTCACCCAGAGGGAGAAAAGTGTATGGAAGGATTATTAACAGATAAGAGGAAAGATAATGACAGAGATGTCATGGAAAATGGTCCATTTGTTCACTGAGGAGGTACAAAGGAGTGACTACATGTGAGGACCTGGGCAGGACATCTGGGGAGGCAGAATCTTTCATGTTATAGAGGTCAGAGATTCCTTTTCTCAGCATCATAGTCAGCCACGAGGAAAACTCTGGAGGTAATTTTGATTTTCAATGAAGTAGACCCTACCCTAAATGTCTTATCATCATCGGATTTTTTTTTCCATCCATAGTCTGAGAATCCAGCCTGTCTTTTGGTTGTTCTTTTCCAAGAGAAAGTGTTGTACTCAATGCAGCATTCGTGATATTTAGTTTGGGCTCAGTTATAAACTGTATGATCTTAGATGACACAGCCAACCTATAAAGCTGTCGCCTCTGCTCAGAGTATTGCAACACTGTTCTACTTCCAACTTTTATGAGGGCATTAATGTATTGGAGGCAAAAATACGTACATGACAGAGTAGGGATGTAGTTCAGTTAGTAGCGTGCTTGACTAGCATGCATAAAACCCTGGTTTTGATCTCCAACACTGTACAACACCATGATGATCAGGCATGGTGGAGCACTCCTGTAATCTGCACATCCAGTAGGTACTGACCAAGCAGTCAGAAATGCAAGGTCATTCTCAACCATACCGTGAACTGGAGTCCTACCTGGCTATATGAGACCATGTCTCAAAAAGTAAGAAAGGGGGAGCATGAAACTGTATAGTACTGTGATGGTCTGTTAACAACTGAACAGTAACAACTTGAGTCATGTACTTGAAGTTGTTTCTTCACCCTAAGAAAGAAATACATGAATTTGTTACCTTTTTTTTTCAAATTGTCAAATGGCTTTTTTCCAGTAGTACACAAGTTTGTGTTCTGAATTTTAAAGAGATAATCAGGCTACTTGTGCAGCAAATTGTTGTATAGATTTATATATCGTGCTTTTTATATATTAGACTTAGCTAACATGGATATGTACTTCCATGGAATAAGGAGGGGGCACAGACTCGGCTTATTTAAAAAGGACTAGTGAAAAGTTTTCTGAAATACCTCCCCTCTAGGTCACAACAGCGTGCTGTCCTGCAAAATGCTGATTCTAAAAAGGCTGGAGTAACTGCTTCCTAAATCAAACCTTAGTCTAAAAACGAAGAAAAGAAAGAAGTCTTGAATATCTGTCAGTTTTAATACTTGGGAAATCAAGGAAACAAATCACATTGCCAATAAAGGTGAAGAAGATATTTACAATGCCCTCAGCTCCACAGCATTCATGCACTCAGCACTCACTGGAATGTGCCAAGTGCTGTCCCGGGCTCCTGCTGCACGCCCCATCACTGGGAGACTGTACAACTGCTGACATCACAGAGCATAAAACACATTCAAGCAGGATAGGATCGAACTGAACAAAGCCATCTTTGAAAGACTACCTTTTGACATCAGGTTAGACAGTTCTTTCTGTTTGCCATCTGCTAACCTTTAGATTCTTTTCATTGTTGATAAGGCCAGTTGCCCTGTGAGCACCATTTTTCCTTCTGCCGTACATAAAGGGCATCTTTGTTTTCCTCCAAGTGAACTCAGCACAGGCCCACGGAACAGTGAAACACCCGGGATGGAAATGAGGTGTCTCTGTGACAGCAGACTCCTTCTGTGGCCCCCATTTATCAAAATCAATTGCCTGAGTCACCAGGGGATGAAGTCAATCATTGTTTTCCTCTGTTTCCCAGAGTCATACGCTGAGTCAGTGGGTGAACTGGGATTAGAACTCAGCCTTGTCCTCACGGGAGCAAGCAGTTCTACTATATTTATCTGGGGTCTCATGATTCTTAGTGCTTTTGCTCTGCCCTCTAATTTGCACTGTGCCTTCTGTAATATCTAAACGGGAAGTTGCCAGCTGAAATGGTCATTATCCGGGAAATCTATTTAAACATGTTTATAAGGTCAGATAAAGTGGGTGGTGGGTATGCCAGACAGAAAACAACAAAAGGCTTTGGCTTAGTTTAGCCAGTGAGACTAAAGTTAATGAATGAAGTATTTTAATGTGGAACTAGTCCACGGTAGGAAAAAGCACGCTAATCAAAGCCATAGCAAAATGCAGGAGTGAGCAGTCAAACTACTCAACCAACCAAGTGATTTCCATTTCCGAAGGTGGACTTGGACTTGACTTATGTGAACACAATGGGTTGTCTGTTTCAGGTAGTACAGTGGCAGAGCACCAAAGCAAGACTTTAGGAGTCCAAACAATCTACTTATCTGTATCTCATTCCTATCAGATAGACAAGCTGGCGTAATCTGGAAGGATGGCCAACATTAACCCAAACCCAGCAATAACACAGTGAATGTGATTGAACCAGAGGGAAATGAGAAAGTTAGGGGGAAAAAAACCCACAAGGCCGCTTGGAACCAACCTGGATTACTATTTGTGGAAGACCAGGAAGATGAGTTGCCAGTCCCACAGAAGCCACAGCTCAGGGTCTGAGTCAACCACTCCCTTACATGACCTCCAGATTCTGCCCAGCTGCTCTTAAGCATCAAAGAGGAAGGAGTCAGAAAAAAGCAATTGAATATTCAGTTTCTTTAAACACAGGCTTATGAGCGCTGGTGACTTACGGAGGCCAAGGGGTGCATAGTCTCTGAGAAATGCTTCCCACACACCGGCATGAGCTGGGATGCTAATTCATGAAGATGGAGCAATTAAGCAGATTTTATCCACTGAAAGAAACGTGGTTACTGTTGGGAAATCTGACCCACATGGGCAGAGAGTAATTAAATCATAGAGAAGGGATAGGAGTCCTTTTCTTATTATGAATGAAATTAATAAAATAGCCTCCTTTCTGTATAAAAATCATGCTTTTTCCCTAAATTCACTATTACTTCCTCTCTTATTTCTTCCCGGAGCTTGACTTGATTTGGGTAAGAATTGAATGCCATTTGTCTTTAGGTCCCTTTCCATCTACCACAATGCTCTGCCTTTTGCCTCCTACTTCTGAATCTTTCATTATCGCTTCTAATGAGAAGAAGGAAAACAAGAGAGAAAGGGAGTCAGAGGAACGAGGGAAGTAGAAAGAAGAGACTGCAGAGTGGTCACAGAAAGCAAAGGCAAGCATCGGAAGCGAGAGACTTTCCAGGGCAATGCTGAGCAGTACAGCAACCACCGGCCACATGTGGCTACAGACACTTGGAAGGTACCAGGTTGAACCTGGCCATGCAGTCTGTACAAAACACACAGCAGATGTACCAGAGGAAGAAAAAAAAATTGCAAAGTATCTCTTTCATAGTTTTATATCCATTACATGTTGAAATGATGATATCTTGGCTTATGTGAGGTTAAATAAAACTCGTTGTAAAAATTAATGACACCTGTGTCTTTCTTAAGATGGGTACAAGAAAAATTAGAATTCCGGATGTGGGTCACATGTTATTTCTATTACACAGTCTTCTTCTGCTGTTCCTCATCTCAGTAAGAAGTGGCAGGGTTGCATTTCACTCCTTCCACTGTTTGTACCACTCACAAACCCCTAACCTCCAGCTCTAAAGAAACAAGCCCCTAACATCAGTGTGGACCTTCCAACAGCAGCAGCAGTACCTGCAGATCCTTTTGGGGGCAGCTTGGACTGCTGGGAATCCAGGTGGCCCTGCAGGAACCATCAGGAAGGGCAGGTCCCCAACCTTGGACTGCTGGAAATCTAGGTGGCCCTGCAGGAACCGTCAGGAAGGATAGGTCCCCACCCAACTATCAAAGCTTCTCACTGAAGGACCACCCAGGCTCCTGGGCCCAGACCTCCCTTCTGACTGTCTCCACTCCAGCACCAAGGGCTCTACAGCTGCGGGAGTGCTTTCTCCCATACAACCCCTTACCATAGTGTTACCCCCCTCCAGCTTCCTTTGCAAAAACAGACTTTTCTTAATTGTAAGAATGTTTAGCATTGTTTGGGGAAAGCTAGGAAAGTCATTTACAAGTCAGGGAACCAGATCCATCAGAAGAAGGACAACAGTGGAGAGAAAAAAAAGGATGAACATTACCTGGGGAATTCCCACAGAAGCATGAGGTGGCTGCTCACCTCGTGTCCACAGTATAAAGAAGAGAGAGATGAGTGCTGGTGCTCAGCTCACTTCTCAACTCCCTCCCAATTTTATTTAGTCTGGGATCTCAGCTATTGTGATGGTGCTGTCTACGTTCAGGGTGGTTCTTCTTTCCTTGGCTAAATCTCATAGACTTCTATAGGGGTGTGTCTCCTAGAGGAAGATACATCTAGTCTAGTTGATAATGAAAATTAAAAGGTGGTGGCACATGCCTTTAATACCAGCACTTGGGAGGCAGAGGCAGGCCTCTGTGAGTTCGAGGCCAGCCTGGTCTACAGAGTGAGTTCCAGGATAGGCTCCAAAAGCTACATAGAGAAACCCTGTCTCAAAAACAAAAACAAAAATGAAACATCAAACACACTGAGTGATTTGATGCAGGTGGTCAGGGAACCAAACTTTGAAAAATACTGAACAGTAATTCATGCCTGCAACTGTAGGATGTAAAGTTCAGTCACAAATTATTGTTCATTGAGCACCTTGGAGAAGATTCCAAATGAAGAATTGTTTAATGTAGCACCAGTAGACCAAAGAAGAGATTCTTGTTCTTTGTGTGATACCAGTTGAGACTCAGGAGGGGCTTCGGAAAGAAAGGCTACTACACTCATGGCCCTACATCCAAAGGCCACAACAGGCCAGGCAAAGCCATATAGGAAGATACTAAGATGGTCATAGTGCAGAAGACAAGAGTAAGTAGAAGGCTAAGGTCTCAGGCTCTGAGCTGTTCAGGTCTCTGGCCATCTGGTACTAGGCCTCGGGATAATTAAGGAAATGGGCAGAGTTTTATCTCCATGGATGCAATGACTGGAGAGGAGGTCTGGATATAGTATAGATCGTGCATGGTGCATGAATTATGCACGAATATCAGAGGCAAGTACCCATGCAGTTCTTTGTTGGTACTAAGATTCAACTACCTGGAGGCTAGCGGACCCTTCCTAGCCAAAAAGGATTCTTTTTTAAAGTTAGCATTCTAATTATTAACCTAATGAGAATATATCATTCTAGTTTTTATATAACATTCATTATACAAATCAATATCAATCACTGTGATATATCCATGCATGCATTCATCAAGTCCAGCTATACTTCCATCCTTGCCTCATACAATCTGCTGGGGCTTGATGGAAACATGCTTATCATAATTGGAGTGTGTGTGTTGGAATGAGGACCGGGGGTGGGAGGTAATCCCTCAGAGCATCTACAATCCCCTGGTTCTCTGGACAGAGCAGAAGGTACATAATAAATAAGGGTCTGTTAATAAGTATTAATAATAATTAAAAAGTGTCCTCACTTTTAGGTGACATAGACTTCCTGAAAATTCAATGTGCCCAATTGAAAATCGACTACACTTGACAACACTTCCTATAGAGACAATAAGTCCTCTGAAATATGAGCAGAAATTTCTTTGATAGGTCTTAAGAGACATCAGGGTCCTGGACCAGTTGCCACTCGAGAAAGACACTAGAATTTGTTACTTGTAGCCAAAATATTTCCTGATATAGTTTTTGGGGTGATTTACCATGTTTTCCCATAAGTATCTTTGGTACCGTGGTTAGCAGTAAAGCACAGATGAATTTTCCTAGGAATTGGCTGGAGCAGATGGGAAGTTGGCTTGCATGTTCAATAAAAAGCAAAATAAGCTGTCTTCGTCTGTGAAATTCCTATGTGCCCATGAAGTGACTTATTATCCCAGGGTTATTTTGCTTATTTAAAACATTTGTTGCCAGAGATAAAATTGCTAATAAAAAAAAATCACATAAATTCTTATATAACTCCTGGCATTACAAATTAAGTGAATAGGAGAGATCAGGTGGCGGGGAGGGGTGAGTACTGGGAGAGACAGCTGGAATCAGGGGTTATCTCTGGGAAGAGCTAGAAACCTGCAATGGAAACTCCCAGGAATCTATGAGGGTGACCCTAGCTAAGACTCCTAGCAATAGGGAATATGGAGCCTGAACTGGCCATCTCCTGTAACCAGGCAAGACTTCCAGTGGAGGGACTGTGTCGCTAACCCAGCCACAAAACCTTCAACCTACAATTTGTCCTGCCTACAAGATGTGCTGTGGTAAAGATGGCACAGAAATTGTGGGAGTGACCAACCAATGCCTGGTCCAGCTTGAGCTCAATGATTTGAGAGGAAGGCCACACCTGACACTGCCTGGAAGGCCAGGACCCAGAAGCCGGGTAGCGCAGAGACCTAGGATAGAATCAAACAGGACCGGTGGGGGGAAAATCAATAGAATGATTCCTAATGATATTCTGCTATACTTGTAGACTAAAGCCTAGCATAATTATCATCAGGGAGGCTTCATCCAGCAACTGATGGGAGAAGATGCAGAGACCCACAGCCAAACATGAGGCAGAGCTCAAGGAATCCCACGGAAGAGGGGCAGGAAGGATTGTAGGAGCCAGAGGGGTCATGGGCACAAGGAAACCCACAGAATCAACTAACCTGGGCTTATAGGGGCTCAAAGAGACTCAACTGACAACCAGGGAGCCTACATGAGACTGACCTAGGCCCTCTACATATATGTTACAGTTGTATATCTTGGTCTTCTTGTGAGACTCCTAACAGCGGGAGCAGGGGCTGTCTCTGACTCTGTTGCCTGCTCTTGGGACCCTTTCTTCCTATCTCATTGCCTTGTCCAGCCTTAATAGAAGACGAGGTGCCTAGTCTCACTGCAACTTGATATACCATGGCTGGCTGATAACCACAGGAGGCCTTCCCTTTCTGAAGAGAAATGGAGGAGGAGGAATGGATGGGAGAGGGCCTGGGAGGAGAGAAGGAAGGGGAAACCAGTTGGGATATAAAAACAAAATGATAAATAAATAAATAAAAATTAAATGACCTATGCTTTAGAAAATACATGACATCTATCTTTATAAATTTATATATATATATATATATATATATATATTTATGTTATTATATTACATATGGAATAGGGAATATTTTCTTGTCAATTTAGGATTCCAATTGGGTTGCTGTAGTTGATTGTTTCAGGAAAAATCCCTTGCCAAATTAACTCTTATCAAGTTCCCAAGCCCAAAGGCTGTGCATAGCAGTTATATCAAAGGCACCATGCTCCATTTAGCCCATCGCTAGATTTACTTATAGCAATCTGGATAGTCAATTGCAGTTGATGAAGCCCACTCCTGTAAGTCAACCTCACCTGGACTCTTCATTAACATACCACCTGTTAAAGACTAACCTTCTGCTTCCTCATGGGCAGACAAGGTTGCTCTTCCCAGCAAAGCTGACAGCTAATTCCAAGGCAATTCTGAGAATGTGTCAAGAAATTCCAAGGAGCATTAAATTGCCCCAGACTCTGAAGAGGGTATGATCCCAAGCCTGACTAAAAGAAGCAGTAGAGTTTCTGCCTGACACAGACGTGTCTACAGCTCATCTCAGCAGCAAAGACGAATACATTCTACAGTAAAATCTTCACATGTAGGAAACTCAACCACTGGCTCTTTCCATAAACTATGTCTTCAAAGACCTGACACCAATTTTTCCTCTCCTAATTGCTATTATAAGGCAATAAATCTCTTATATGGAAATAATACAGATATAACTGCATGGCATATGTAGGCCATGTGTTTAGCAAATCCATAAAAATGTTTAATTTATGGTTTGATGAAAGGAACAATAATCTTCCAAGAACATTAATCATTAATTTAGGAAATGCAGGCTTTGTATGTTTCTGATTTCAATACTAGAGTTGTGCTTAGTAAATATATGTTAAAGAAACATTCACACAATGACTACTTACTGAGCAGCTACAATGATGAAATTTAAATATGCCTTCTTTGGCTAGACTGGTATTTGTATGTCATAATGTGAATGGCATACAAGTGCCATGAAGAATATATACGTCATACCTTGAGCTGTTCTGAAACAAAATATTCAAGAAAAAAAACATTTTGGGGTGAAGGAAGGTATTTTATACTAAAAGAACAAGCCAAACTATTTCTCATCTATGAATGTCCCTGGGATTTGCACAAGGCTTATTAAGATAAATGTAATAAAAGCCCAGTGAGACCAGTGTAAGTACATTGTGCATCTCTAGTGAGAAGTCCAGCTGGACAAATTCACAAAGAATTGGAGGAGAGAGACTGGGGATAGCTCAGGTAAGGTCATTGATTGCCTTCCAAGCACAAGGTCCTGAACTGCGTCCCCAGAACCCACGTAAGAGAAACCAGGCATGGTGTTGCTTACCACACCACAATCCTGGCACTTGGGAGGTGGAGATAAGTGGATCCCAGGGACCTTTTAGCCAGCTCTCTAGTCTACTTGACAAATTCCAGAACAGTTCAAGACCCCGTCTCAGAAACAAAGACAGAAACAAACAAAAATGCAGATGATGCTGGAGGAAAGCTATCTGGTATTGTCCTCTGGCTTCTATATACATGGTGACACAAGGACACACACACACACAAAAGTGTGAAGCTATCAGAATCAGCTCTTCCCTGCCTCTCCAGGGCCGTGTGGCTTCTTGTTTCTCCACCAGCGGTCCACTCAACCTTGCCAATGAAGGAGAATTACAGAATAAACTGTAGGGGGAGGGGCTTCTCAGACATAAAGAGCAAGGGTTGGGCGGCTGCTTTCAAGTTTACTCTTCACTTGAAATGGACAGAAAACATTCAGTCATGAGCTTTACAAAAAGGTAACAGTCCAGGCCTGTGGGTGGGGTGGATAGTGGGTAACAGCGCTTGCTGCCAAGCTTAACAACTTGAGTTCAATCCCCGGAGCTTACATGGTGGAAGGAAAGAACCAACTTCCCCAAGTTATCTTCTGAACCCCACTCTTGTTCATGGAGGCCCATATGCATTCTCCCATGCATGCATGCATGCATGCATATATACATACATGCATGCATTCATGCAACAATCTAGTCCTGAATCTCACTCAGCTTTATGGGAAAAGCGAACAAACAAAAGCATTCATCTCTATTAGCTAAAAGCAAAGTTGCAATTCACGCTGAGCCCCATATGGGACTGAGAATCGAAGCTACTGCCCAGAGCAAGGTGGAAACAGCTGACATGCTCTTTTTAAGGGTCGCATCATGAGATGTGCCTTCTCTTCAGTCAACTTAACTCCTCTTTTTACCTGAGAGTTCTTCAGCCTGACTACCCATCTGTCTATAGCCGAATTTCTAAGTGGTCTCATTAAATAAAAAACACGGAGCCAAATATAGGGGTGAAAGCCTTAGAGATCAGGGAAATAGGAATGGCCACCAGCCAACTTACTTCACCAGCTCTGCAGCTTCCAAATGCCATGACTTCCTGTCTATCCAGGTTTTTACTGCTTTGCTTTTCTGCCCTCTCATTGGCTCTAGCCCAGCTACCTCACTTCTTTGTCATTGCCTGTCTGTACAGACCTCCAGGTCTCTATGGTTGGTACTGGGATTAAAGGCGTGTGTCACACTTGGCTCTGTTCCCTAGTGTGGCCTTGAACACACAGAGACCCTGCCTGCCAAGTGATCAGATTAAGGGCGTGTGCTACCACTGCCTGACTTTTGTGTTTACTTAAAACGGCTTGCTATTTCCTCTGATCTCCAGGCAAACTTTATTTATTAACATACAAATAAAAAATCACCACATTTCAGCACAAATAAAATATCACCGCATCTGTCCTTGCTGCTATATCATTCCATCCACGGGAACATCCTCTAGATTCAAATCAAAGTCCATGCCATCCAATTACCCCACGTTCCCATATCCAGACCAATGATCTGCGTCTAGGTCTAGCTTTCCAGTATTGTTTTCTGGAGGCAACTCTTCGCCTTGTCTAAGACCCTTTCCTTGAGTCAGAGGAACACTAACCTGGCAAACACAACTCAGTTTCCCTCCTGGATTTCTTCCTATTTAGGAAATCATGTCAAACTTTTGTTTCATTTCAAAATTGTTCCAATTTTTACAAACTAATCTCAGCAAAAAATTGCCAAGCTCATGAATATTGAAAAGATCTGTGTACACACAGTTCATTGCATAGAGCTTCCCTCCTAGACGTAGAAAACTGTCTTCACGCTCCTGTTTTCAACAGTGTTTCCATGACTTCTTTAGTGACACAACCCTCCTTCAGATCTGAGTTTCTCAGTGAACAGTGACTTTCTCAGAATAACACTTGATTTGAGTTTGTATTAAAATACTATTTATCCAGCTCTTACACTTTTTTTTTCTTTTTAACACATACACAGAAATTCTTGCTTTACCCTGGCAACAATTCTAAGAGAGAAGCAGTAATAGAGAGACACTATAATTAAAATAAAACACAGTTGTTAATAACTATTAGATTGTTGGGAAAGATTATCCATCCCACCTGAACGACGAGCAAACGGAAGCTAGAAGAACTGGCTTTGTAATATGGTCACAACCTTTCAAAGAAACTCGCCCTAGTCTATAGAATTAATGAAGATATTGAGAAAGCCGGGGGCGTAACTAGACTGTAGAGTGCTTGCCTGGAACACACGAGGCCTTCACAAACCCCAGCACTTAAAAAAAGTTAAATTAAGAACTAAAAACTAAAACAAGCTGGTGACTCATGAGTTCTCTAACATCCCATCCAGCATTGATATTTCACTTTTTAATTAATGGGGTTAGGGTAATTAATGGCATTTTCTTAATGGAAAGCAAAGCATACTGATAAGGTGGAGGCCAAAGAACTCAGGCAACTTCTCCAGAGTCTCTGACGAGGCAGTGGCAACATCATGACACAGAACAAAACTAAGATGTTTCAAAGCCAAGAGAGCCTGAAGCTGCTGAATTAGCGCTTCAATTTCTCAGTTCGTGACAGTCTCCAGAGTGAGTCTCGGGAGACAATGTAAATATTCTGAAGGTGAAACTCAACTTCCATTGGCAGAATCTTAGCAACAAGTGGAATATTTGAAGCAGAATGAAAAAAAAAAGTTTATCTTTCAAGCTGTAAAATGGTCATGTTGAAAAATTCCATCCGTTTCCCAGCCAAGGGACCCAAATAGAGTTTTACAACCGCAGGTGGAGCTGGGACAGTTTTTCAAAATGGAAAGGCTTTTACTAGAGATGTGTTTTCACAAAGAGCCTCTTTGGATCGTGGCTTGTTGTCTGTGCCAGAGATGCACACTCTGCCTGCTGAAGCGTGTGCCTGACGGCAGTGGTGGCCAAGCACTCAGGGACAAGGATGCCTGTCACTAGATAACTTATTCCCCTGGACCAGCTGTGAACTTAATCCTTAATCACCTTTAAATGAAAAACATAGACTGAACTCCACAGAGCCTGGCTGAAGCAGGCCTGCCTCAGGTCCATACTTGGCAAACCAAAGGACCCTTTTAACCACAGACTGACGACGGTTAAGCCGTGTTTCCATACCAAGTTTGTCATTCTTTTGTTGTCCTTTGTTTCTGAGACAAGGTCTCATGACTTAACTCAAGCTGGCCTCGAACTTGCTATGAAGCTCGGACCAATCTCAAACCTTTTAGCCTCAGCCTCTCCAGGGCTAGCATTATAGGAGCACACATCCCTCGGCTCCTAATGTCTTAATGACAATGAAAATAGCTTCATTAGCTATATAGCACAAGATGTGTCCATTCAAGATATACAATTCAATACTTTTGATACGTCCAGAGTTGTGAAATCCTGAATCCAGACTGCAATCTAGTGGCAGGGCACTTTTATTACCTCCAGAAGAAACTCGGTACTGGGCTGAGGATGAAGATCAGTGGTGGAAACGCTTGCCTGGAATGTGCAAGGCTAAGTTCAATCACCAGCAACACACACACACACACACACACACACACACACACACACACACACACACACACACACGGAAACCCTTCCCCGCACGGCATCACCCTCCATCTTCTCTGTCCTCCACCCACCCTAACCCTAGCCCTAAGCGACCACTAGCCTTTCTGTCTTTATACACTTGCCTGCTCTGGAAATTTCATAGCAATGAGATCAGACAACATAAATAAGGTCTTTTGTGGACGATTTCTTTAATTAGCACAATGTTTACAAGGCTCACCCATGTTACAGTGTGTATCATACTTCATTCCTTTTTATTGTCAAATATAATGTTCCATGGTGGAAATACACCACATTTTCTTTCTCCATTCATTGGTTAAAGAACATTTAGGTTGTTTCTACTTTGGGACTATTGTGAATAATACTGCTAAGAATATTCACATTTTCTTATCAATGCTCTCTTTTCATTTTCTTGATGGCTAGCTAGGAGTAGAACCAACAGTTTGGAGTTACATGGAGACTCTAATTGTTATTTCCAGAACTCATCAAACTGTTTCCATAATATCCAAACCCTTTATTTTCCCATCAGACATAAGACAGTTTCAGTTTCTTTACCTCTTGAGCCAACGCTTGCCCTTGTCCACACGATCCATGGCAGGTTAACGCAATGACACATCTCTACCAATTGCTCTTCATGTAGTTTTCCTCAGATCTGAAAGACAATCATACTTCTTTCTCTTTGATGGTCCCTCTTTGGGGGCTTTCAAAGTACCTATTTTATATACCTCCAGTCAGACAACCCCAAATATACTTGAAAAATATTCTCAATCATTTTTGTGTGCTGTGATAATAGTTTATTTCAATGATCCTGCCAGGTCTCAACTGTCTAATACGGACCCAAGGGTCTTGTGAAGATTCACGTTGGGCTCCCCAGTAGGAAGTAGACTTCAGGAATGGAAGTAGCAGCAGTGGACAGAAGGGAATTATATCCATTGGGGTCCATCACTGTGATTCCATAGTATTCTTTCTTGCCCATGGATTCTGGTGACATTACATGGCTCCTCCTGCGGAAGTACTCAAGGAAGTGCTGTGATGGTAGGCAAAAGGCAGCTGGTGCCAGAAACAGCCATGAAAGTGGCTTTTTCTTGTGTTGGAGAATGAAGGGTGAATTTAGAGGACCCAGAAAACTGCTCTGTGGACGAGGACCCAGTGGGGTGCACTGGGTTTATCCCACAGGGAAACTGGAAACTCAGAAGGGCAAGTCCTCAAGGAGCAGAAGTAGGATGCTAAATGGACAGCCAAGAGGCAGAGGCTGGAGGGGCTACCAAACAGAATAACAATGCAGATCCCTGTGGAAGGAAGCTCTGCCCTACAGGGATGGAGACCACCATTGACTGGAAGGCGAGGGTAGTATGTGTGTGTGTGTGTGTGTGTGTGTGTGTGTGTGTGTGTGTGTGTGTGTGCCTGTGTCTGTGTGTCTGTCTGTCTGTCTGTCTGTGTGCCTGTGTGTATGTCTGTGGGTTTATGTGTATGTCTGTGTGTGCCTGTGTGTGTCTGTGTTTGTGTGTGTGTGTTTGTGTGTGTGTGTGTGTGTGTCTGTGTATTTGTCTGTGTGCTTCCATAGAGTCTGAGCAGAAATTGCATAGTGTGTGCGTGTGTGTGTCTGTGTGTGTGTGCACCTGTGTGTGTGTCTGTGTGTGTGTGCCTGTGTGTGTCTATGTGTGTTTATGTGTCTGTGTGTGTCTGTGTGTGTGTCTCTGTGCCTCCATAGAGTCTGAGCAGAAACTGCATAGTGTGTGTGTGTGTGTGTGTGTGTGTGTGTGTGTGAGAGAGAGAGAGAGAGAGAGAGAGAGGAGGGGGCGGGAGAGAGAGACAATCTGGACTGGCAAACCATGCACCAGGACAAGCCTTGCAGGGAAGACAGAAAGATGCTCTGGACTGGAATTCCCCAGGCCTGGTGTACTCTACACAGACAGGCGGCCAGTGCTTGTTTGTTTCGTTGTTGTTGTTGTTGTTGTGAGACAGAGTTTCTCTGTGTAGCCCTGGATGTCCTGGAACTCTCTCTTTTTTAGAAGCTGAAAGGGGCATGTAAAAGTCAGGAAAGGCGTTCTGATAGCTTTTGAGAGGTGAGTTGTGGGTCAATAGACGCACGGGATTGTGTTACTGTTTACCTTCGGAATCCCCTGCTAGAGTGACAAGTGTAAAGCAAGAGGATTTATTGTGTAGCAGATTCACACACTCTCAAACTCAGTACAAGCTGGACAGACAGACAGACAGACAAACAGGCACGCACATGCACACACCCGTGCACACTCCCCCCCCACCTCACCCCCGAAACGCAGACACGATTAGTAACCTTAGACCACATACAGACTCAATGCTTCCCTAACCCAGAATCAGACCTGCAGGAAGATGATGTTTTCAGCAAGAGACAAAGGCAAGAGGGCAGCTTGGTCCTCAGTCGTGCAGGGGAAGGTTTAGACTCCAAAACTGTCTGTGTGGGCTGGTGACCTCTAGGGGTCAGTTTCTTCTACGGAACCTGAAGTACTTCTGGGTGTAATCAGTCTTATCAGGCTGCAAGTGCCCTGGAGCTCCTAGCATTTTGGTATTGCCATCATTAGTGGTAGAGAAACAAAAATCCTTAGGAGGATTGTGGGACCTAAGCGGTGATTTTGCAAAGAGAAAACCAACACATGCCCAGTTGGTGAGCAGGTACGCAAGGCTTTAACTTTCTTTAACTGAAGGGAAATGTTCAATTTCACATAGTACCTGTTCTGAATTCACTGGCCAGCACAGGCAAATGTTGTACCCAGAGTTCTCCAAAGATCACCAAGAGACGGAATCGGATGCAAAAGCAGAGTCTTTGTACTGTTAGGAGTTAACTCAGGACTCTCCGTCTGTCTGATGAGCAGGGGAGACCCTGAGTAGCATTGGGGCAGGGTTTTTAAAGCAAGGGGGGCCTGAGGTCTACAGACCACATAGGAACAGACTCAGGATTGGTTTATGCGAGTGGTAATGATGTTAGTAACTTTTAATTGACTAGGGTTAGTTGGGGGTTACAGTTATCCACTTTTGGGCAGGCCTGGACAAGTCCCAGGCTTTGTCCGCAAGCTGCCATGGAGGCTGGCTGGCCTAGCATGCACTGATTGTGGGGCTGACTCAGTGGCCCAGGCTCTGTCCTTGACTCATGTGTAGCTCCTAAGTTGGTGAGGGGTCCCAGACAGCAAACAACTGGCTGAACCTTGAGCAGTCAGAGTACATGCAGAAAGGGAGCTACTGCAAGGACTATGTCTTTTGTTCATGGCCCTTCCAGAAACTGCTTGCTCAAGTTTCAGGAAACTGAAATTGAGGCCTGATCTCTGAGAGAAGACTGAACAATGTGTTATGGCATCTGCTTGGTCCTTTCAGTAAAAACAAGATGGGCCTCCGCCAAGCTGCAGACCTCATGTTATGGTCTGTTCAGGACATCCTTGGAAGTGTTCTGACAGAATTAAAATCAGTAGTTGATAATCTCAATGGAAGAAGAGGGTCTCAGAATGGTCTCCTCCCAAGGCTGCTGAGAAGTCGGCACATGAGTAGTGATGATGGGGTGATTTCACAAAGAAAGGTGCTCATCAAATACACAAGGAGCCCAGAACTCACTAACGCAGGTGTGAAATGACCAGGTCTCCACAGCTGAGCTGGGATGATACTGTGTAATGACTGAAGAAGACATTCCTGAGACAGAATTGAAAGAGATCAAGAAGAATCAGGCCAGGCCCCAAGGAAGGTAAGGAACTGAGGAGATAGGAGAAAGAGAGATAACCCCAAAAATGTCTGGAAAGTCATAAGGAATAGTATAATTTTTATTTACCTAAAAGTATATATAATGCACATAAATCTATGCATTTATAGATACACATATAGTTGAAACAAAGTTATCCCACTTGGGATGACAGTATTCCCCCAAAAGCCATAGACTACCTAACAAAACCCAAGTAATAAGAAACTCCCTTTTGAGTTGCGGGTCAAAAGAATCCAAGAGACTTCCAATAAAATATAGACTATTGCTGTTGCCCTTGGCTGCCTCCCAGAGACTGAAGGTAAGTTCCTATCGCTGAAGACATCGTGTATTTCAGACACAGGACTTGGTGGATCTGAGCTGGACCTGACCTGAAAGTCCCCTCACTGAGCACCAGCCTTCATAACACCAGAAGGTGCAAACTTCCAAGAGAGGGGAACATGCAATGATCCTACCCAGCCCTATGCCTGTGAACGGCCACAATGGCCAGCACGGCATGATAATCGTAAGGGTACAAGAGTGGTACTCACATCTCGATGGTAAGCAATAGCTGTCTGTGTTGGAGGCCAGAGGACAACGTTGAATGTCGCTCTTCAGGCTCTGTCCCTTCTCTCAGTGACTGAGTGCCCAACAAGTAGGCCAGGCTGGCTAGTCAGTGAGCTCAGGGATCTGCACAGCTCTACCTCCCCAGCCCTGGGATTACAAGTACACATATTTTTACTTTTTTCCTGAGCATGGAAATCAGACCTTTGTGCTTCAGGGCTTTTGTTTTTATCCATTTATTTACTTTATAGAGCTGAAAATCAAACCCAGAGCCCCTCATGTGCTAGGCACGGTCTTTGTCAGTAAGCTATATTTCCAACTCAGCATCAGGATGCTTAGATTTCACCTCTTAAAAATAACATTTATTATGGGATCCTTTCAGATTATGGAAATAATACATGTTTACTGAAAAATACAAAAACTACAGAAAAGCATAAAAAGAACTCAAATGACTAGTAAGCCAACCACTCCGATATAGCCACTGGTTACATATTGTTACATATTCTTCTTTCTGCATGTGTTTTACATGTGTGTATATACATATAAATTTCCCAAAATAGAATCATCCTATATTATTGCTTTATACCTTTTCAACATAACATTTTAATATTTTCCTTTGTCATCAACAATTCTTTAATTGCCTCCACTTTGGAGGTCATATTACAACACACACACCACACACACACACACACACACACACACACACACACACACACATGCTCAAACATATATATATTTTATCGTTATTCACTCTAGGGCTGACCACAGTGACCAAACCAAAAACAAAATCAATTCTCTTCTCTGTTTGTTACTTTGAGGAGAGAATGGGAAGACAGGGTCTAACGTAGCCCAGGCTGGCCTCAAACTGATATGTAGCCAAGAATGGCCTCAAATTTCTGTCTTGCGTCTACCTCCGATTGCTAGGATTAGAGGGCCTGTACCACCTTGCAGAGCTAGTGATCCAGCCCAGGGTCCCATTGTATGATAGGCAAGCACTTTACTAACCAAGCTACACCCTCAATTCCCTCTGGAACACTTGTAAAAACAGAGTTGAATCCCAGCCCTTAGGAGGCTGAGATAAGAAAGTTCTTAGTTCTAGCCCAGCCTCAACTACACAGTGAGACACTGTCTTAAAAAACAAACAAACCAAAAAGGAAACCCAAAGTTAAACTGATTTCTTTTTCAACTATGAATTAAAACCCAGCCTCTGAAACAATTTGACTTGTAAATAATTGATGCTTCATTTCTGAAGTCTTGGTAGTAATTCAGCTCAGGTCTGAAGGCCTAAGAGGTAAATGGCATCCCTTGATGTTCACACGTACTGATTCCTCAGAGGCTCCCAGAGGACATAACCAGCGATATTCCTACTCATCAAAACACATTTCCTCATTCAGTCACGCTGGTGGGGGTGGCCAAGAGCCTCCCGATTGGAGAGAGTAATACTCCAGTAACACGCCAAAATGTTCCAAAGCGTGAGGGAGTATTTCAGAAGTGGCTTTTCACTTCAACATTCTTTCAACAGTTCAGTCAACTTCTCATAAAACTAATAGTAAATACTTTCTTTAAGGGGCATGTGTGTGTGTGTGTGTGTGTGTGTGTGTGTGTGTGTGTGTGTGTGCTGGTATTTGGGTATGATTTGTTTTGTGTTATTGAAATATGCTACCCTGGAAAGTGCTCAGCTGTAAATGCCATTCTTTATAAACATGAGCTGGGCAGCTGATACACGGCTTTGCAGATCACTTTGAACTGTAGTTTTGTCTCTTTCTGCGGCCTCCTTTGTCACAGAGCAAGTGTCTGGAATAAATACTGTAGAGAAGGTCACGGAGCTGTGAGGGAAACAGCATCTCTCCCAGGAGGCAGGCCGCTGCCCATGTGGGCACTACCAGTGTGGCCATGCATCTTCTTTCATTAACCCTCTCCCAACAACACTTTTTGAGTATTACTAGCCCAATACTAGTAGCCCAAGAACAGAGAACAGAGCGCAGAGGGACCATTCAAGCATCTTGCTCGACATCACAGCACCATGTTTAGGCCATTAGGTATCGAAACTGAATCATGAAGCAGACCCTTCATTCTTCAAGCAACAGGCTCTTCTAACTAAACTGCCCACATCTTGGGTGCGGGGACAGGAATAGGGACTTTTTCTGCAGTGTTCTGAGGACAGCTCTGGTGCCTGGTGGAACCTGCCAGTGACCAGGATGGTATTTCAAAGTATTCACATTTAACAGGGTTGGCATGTGAGTAGCTCTTGGGTGGTCTTCTAACGATCAGGGATGGGAAAGGTGTAGCTCATGGACAGGACTATATCAACTGCCCCCACCCCCAGTACACACATGTGTGCAACCACCCCCCCACACACACACACACAGACCAATCAACACACATACTAGGTTTTCTCTCTCCCCTCTCACATCTTTCCCTCAGAGAAGAGACTATTTGGAACTTACATGATAATTTGGACCTGAGCAGGATTCACACTTCTCCTCATGGTCTTAAGCAGCCCTTTGGCCTCTACAAAGTCTAGCAGTGCCAGGCAACAGAAACACACATCTGCCAGGTAGTCTGTGCAGACAATACCCACCCTAGGTTTAATGATTTTTGTCCTGTGTCATGAAGGCATTTTTCCAGGCCTCCCCAAGTGTATTTTGTTACATTCTTTACAAAGAGGGTCTTATGATGTAGCCCAGGCTGGGCTTTAACTTGCTATGTAGCTAAAAATAACCTTCAACTTCTGATCCTCCTGTCTCCACCTCTGCGTTTCTGGGATTATTAGTATAACACACCATCCACAGTTTATATGGTAAAAGGACTTGAACCCAGGGCTTGGTGCAAGCCCTCCATCAAGTGATCTATACTCCCAGCATTATATTTGTGTATTTTTAGTATTTACTACTAATACTATTTAATATTTTAAAATAAATTACAATGTTATGGCAGTTGAAACTAGTTTTTTTTTTTTTTCAAATTTAAGTAGGTGTCCCGCAGTTTTATTTCCTAGATCTGGCAAATCCTATGGAGAAACCACTCTGCTAAACCCCTGGAGGACTTACCCTGAGAAACTCCTCCTCTCAAATTCAATCCTTGTCTCAATCTCTGTTAAGTTTTTTTCAGTCCAGACCTCTGAACTTGAGCAGGTCAAATCTGTTGGGGAAATGCAGCTACTCGACTAGCCAAGAATTTTAGTTCGTTCTCTGCTGTTCCTGCCATTTGAGTTGGATTTAATAGTTTGGCGTTTGTCTTGCTTATAGATCACATATGGGGCAAATTAATATTGACACACATTTGTTGCTAATAAAACTCCTTCGTGTTTTCTTTCTTGCGTTGTTTTGAAAAGAATAAAATTAAGACAAGCAGTGGCTATAAAAACAGAGAACTGGGACCCACAGATAAGCCAGAAGGGACGTGAAATGACCGCTCATAGATTGCTGGTTCCCACATGGAGTCCAAGCTGTGGATGCTATAGGAAAGACGGTGAGGTTAATGCATTGGGTGTGTTCCGCCAAGTAACACAAACATCGTGAGAAACCTTCAGGGATGTCTGGATTGGGACCCAGTCGGCTGGAGGGGAGGGGAGGAAGGGGAGTTCAATGATAAAGAGCCTAGGATGCAGCTGAAGCCAGAGCCAGCCTCCAGAGAAGAGCAGATACTTTTTTTTTTTTTTGTCATTTTTTCCTGCTCAATCTCTTAGCCTGATTCCTACCCCATCTTTACAGTGGACCAAGAAACAACAAAGTATCTGTGCATGAAAATGGGCTGAAAGGACACAAGTTTGATTTTCAAACTGCGTGTTTGGGTTAAAAAATTGATCCTACTAGGCATCAAAAAATGAGGAAATACATCACCACAGTAGTGCACACCTGTCATCCCAGCATTTAGAAGGCTGAGTGGGAGAATCTTAGGTTCAAGGCCGATGTGGGTTGCAGTAGTGTTCAAGGCTAGCCTGGGATATGTAGTGAGGAGAGCTGAGAGAGAGAGAGAGACAGGGAGAGAAAGGGGGAGGGGAAGGAGGAGGTAAACAGAGAAGTGGAGGAAGGGGGGAAAGTAGAAAAATCAGGGAATACGAAAGAAAGAAATAGGAATGTCAGCATCTTTCTAATAAGATCCTAGAGAGAAAGACGAGGAAATAGAGGGACGAATGCAGTAGGTCTCTTCGACAACAAAGATCCACACACGCAGAAGAGTTGAATGACAAGATAAATGAGTGCTAATATGTATTAACATGAGAAGTGCTATCGTTTTGTATTAACGTCCTTGTCACTGTGACAAACTACTGGCAGGCAGCAACCTACGGGAAGAAGGGTCCATTCTGGCTCACAGTTCAGACGGCACACAGTCCATCGCAGCGTGGAAGGGACGGCTGCAGGGCAGCTTAACCTGGTGACGACCCAGGAGCCCTGAGCTGACTTTTGCTCTTCCCTACTCTTGTGCATCCTAACCCAGGAGGGGTACCACCCACTTCAGTGCCGCTCTCTCCTCCTGAGTCTCGCCTCTCGGGAAATGCCTTCAAAGATATACCTAGAGGGTGTCTCTTAGCTGGTTCTCAATCCTGATAACTTGATAATGAGGATTAATCATCGCAGCTCTCCCTCCCCCAATGGATGACTCACAACCACCTGTAACTCTAGCTCTAGGTGATTCAGTGCTCTCTTCTGGTTATAGATTCGCATGCACACACTCATTTTTAAAAACATCCTAACTTCAAACCACCAGAATCTTAGATATCATTCTGGAGGCTAGAGGGCTCAATAATTAAAAGCATTTGCTGTTGTTGCAGAGGACCAGGGTTGCAGGGGTCCAGGGTTCAGTTCCCAGCACCCATCTGGACTCTTACGGTCACCTGTAACTCCAGTTCCAGCAGATCTGACATCTTCTTCTGGCCTCCAAATGCATCAGTCATGCATATGGAGCACATACACACATGCAGACAAAACACTCATACATATAAAGTAAAATAAATAGATCTCTAAGGAAAAAAAAAACTGGACACGTTCTTGACTGCTAAAGGAAAAAACATCAAGACATCAACATTGTTTAGACTAAGTTCTCCGACCACAGCACAATAAAGTTAGAAATCTATTATAAAAAAAAGACAGATTTTCAGGAAACAAACAAGTTCAAAAGTAAGATGCCACTAAGTAATATTTAGCTTCAAGAGAAAAAAAATCAAAACAGTTTTTACAATACAGTGTTGAGTGGCATGCATTCCGTTCCAAAACTGCTGGTGAGATTAAAGGAGAGAGATGGGCAGGACACTGAGGACAATTTCTAATAACCAGTCTTTCTCCGAGGAGGGTGGGCTCGGCTTCACAGCTCTGACTACAGTGCTGTACAGGAGAGTTTCAGGGACTTCGGACAAGTTGTTATGCAACTTTTGTCCCCAGCAGAAGGCAGTCCAGGCCCTCCCTTGTTGGAGTCCTCAAACTTGCCTGGATTTGATTTTTTGTTTATTCGTTCATTTGTTTGTTTTTATTTTTTGCTTTCTATCTCATCTTTCTGTGATGTGACAAAAGTATTTGTAATATATTTGTATTTAAATTAATTGTAAATATCCATATTGCTGCCCTCACCCTGGACCCGCCAGATCTTCTGGAGCAGCCCAGACAGGTCTGGCATCGAAGGAAAGTCGAGTCCAGAGTGTCTCTCCCGCCTCTCTTCCTCCTCCTCCCTGGGAAGCTGGAGGCTCCAACTGTGTGAGATCAGACACACGTGACTTCAGAGCCGATCTCCATGATGCTCCCCCGAGGTCAGCCGTTTTCTCCGCTCTCATGGTTCTAAGAACACGTTACAGCTCTGGCAGGGTTTCGAGACCTCAGACTCAACAGACTGAAGTCCTTTTTTGGATTTATCAAACCTGTTTCTGGACAGACATTTGTGATAAGTGCCAGGAAATAGGAGAATCTGGCCATGAAAACAGAAAACACTAAGCATGGTGACGAGAGTGGAACGAGGGTATCCTGGTCCTGTTTTCATTTGGTTCTTAATGCCCTTCTTTTACTTTGCAACCATGAAGAAATGCTTATTAATAATGGCTTGGTCTGTATCTCTGTATATCTTCCCCCAATTAAAGTCATCATCTCAAATTTTAAGGATCTAAAAACTGCTTTGCCTCAAATTAGTCCCCCTCCCCCAGAAACATAAATTGGAGACCTCCTGACTTGGCACATCAAGAGTTACTTAATCATAATTAAAACCCCCCATAAAGTTGATGTCCTCCTTGGTCCTGCATTCTAATAGGGAGTCTCTCTGTGATAGGTTTATTTCATTGCCTAGAGGAGGGAAATGTTTTTCTTTCCCAAATATTAAACAACCAGCAGCTAGTAAAAGATGGTGTCTCAACTCCCACACAAGTCAAAGAGACTTTTTAATACTTCACAAATCGCAGTCTTTTAAATTATGTTTGATAACGGGAAGAGTTAGGGTAAGTCCATAGAGCTCTGAGGGTTGTTTTTTTCCTAGGCATTCTTATGGAATAAGATTGAAATCCTTGGCGCATGAACGGGACTGAGGTGCTTGGAACAGAGACAGAAGCTATTCCTCTTGTTATCTCGGGAAGTAAATGCTTCCACAGCGGGTGACTGTTCATACCCTACTGTGGGGTTAGTGTGTGCCAGAGAAGAAAGGGTGCATTTAAGGGTTCATGTGCCACGATCCTTTCGCTTCAATGAGATAGAATCAAAGACTCAGTTCCTAGAGGGCAAAGCCAAGTGTCTCATCATATTATATTTGTACACCCTTAAGTGATTTTTTTCTTTTAAAAGAAAATAAAAATGACAACATGAGATATAGTTTTTTTTTTTAATCTATCAAGTTTGGAGAAAATGAAATACATATTTAATTGTGTATATGTTAAAAATATGTATTTTAATATGTGTATATGTATGAATTTTATAGATCCACACCTGGGATTTTGTATGTCATATAAAAATATAAAATAACCAACGTCAGACAAACAGACCTATGGGAATCTAAATTAAGATATCCTATCAAGGAATTTGATCATTTCTATTAAAAAATGTTAAAAAAAAAAAGCCATACTTCCTTGCCAGTGATGTGTATCATCTTGACTGGCTCTAGAATCAACCAAGAGATAAGCCGCTGAGCTGGATCTGGTTATTTGAAGTGGAAGACCCATCCTATATGTGGATGAAAGGCCCAGTGGCAGCCCAGACAATGAAGTTGTCTGCAGGAAAGCTTTGGTTCATGACTCCTTACCTTTGCATCTCACTGGTGAGTTCTTCCACTGGTTGCTGCCACCACCACTGACAAGCCATTGCTACTACATTTCTTTGCTGACATCAGAACCCAGCCTTCCAAAGTGGATTGAAGACCAGTTGCTGGCATTCAGCACCAGGCTGGGACATCCATTTATGGACTGCACAGCCACCAAATTCCTTTCTGTCCAGTGTGAAGACAGACATTGCTTGACCACCCGGGACCCTGTCCTACAAGCCAATCTAATAAACCCCTTCTTAACATATTTTCATTTTGTTGACTCTGTTCCTCTAGAGAGCCCTAACTAACATGGTGACCAGAGAATTCCATTTGTAGAACTCATCACACTGGGGTGGAGTCCTTGCTCAGGATAACTCCCCCAAAGGCAATGTAAGTGAAACATAGTTGAGTGACCCAAGATCTGACTTGAGCCAAGCATACTGACTTCTCTGTGGAAGACAGGGAGGCAAAACTGAGCCTGGGTCATGCATGTGTCCCTTAAGCTCTACTTATAGAGTGCTCCCTGTAGAGTGCCCCTCATAGAGTATTCCCCCATAGAGTGCTCCCAGCTCCTTCCAATAAGCCCCATTTGACATACCTAGCCTGAGTTGTGAAATACCTTTAAAATGTTCATATTCTTTGACCTGATATTTCCACCTTAGGAATTCAGCGTTAGGAATTAGTCTAAAATTTGGTCACAAAAAATACCACACCCTTTATAATAGAAAAAAAAATGTTTACGTGCTGAAAGGTTGGGAAATGGTTAAGTAAATCATGTTTCACCCGCACAAATAAAAATTGGGAAGCCTTTTAAAGTTAAGGTTTCAAACACAGTTTTAGTGACACAAAAGATGACTTATGCTAGGAAATGTCGAATGGGAAAAAAAGCATGTAAAATTATATAAGCATGTCATGTTCTCAACTACATTTTATACCTGGTGAGAACTTTAAGACAGAGGGAATAAGACAATAGTTAAACACACACACACACACACACACACACACACACACACACACACACAACAACAACAAAACCACTGTCTATAGGGTGAGGTTTGGAATCATTTTTGTTTTCTTTCTATTCCTTTTCAGTTGTTTTGTTTTGAGATGGGGGTCTCGTGTGCCTAGCTGGCCTCACACTCAACTATGTAGCCGAGAATGACCTCACGTTTCTGATCTTTCTGGTTCTGCCTTTCAGGTGCTGGGATTCCAGGTACGTACCGTAACACCCAGTTTATGCCATCCTGGTGCTGGGAATCAAACCCAGAGCTTTGTACATGAGGGAAAGCACTCTACCAACCCACGTACATGCCAGTCCCTTTTCAGTTTCTCATTTGGGTCCTCTGGAATACTTAGATCTGTCTGTCTGTGCACTGATTGGCTTGCTTTTGATGCTGACTTGACTTCTCTTCAGTAAAAGGTGAGTGAAACCGATGAATGTTCATTTTTTTTTCTTTTTTTTTTTTATTTATTTATTATGTATACAGAAGAGGGCGCCAGATCTGATTGTGGATGGTTGTGAGCCACCATGTGGTTGCTGGGAATTGAACTCAGGACCTTTGGAAGAGCAGTCAGTGCTCTTAACCTCTGAGCCATCTCTCCAGCCCCTGAATGTTCATTTTAAAATGCTGAAGTTCCAACAGGTTCCTGACATCCTTATCCAGCTCCTCCCACAAGGGCCTTAGTCTGCAACTCACAAGCTCAGTCCTGCTTTAGGACCAGGGCCGAGTCCTGGCTTCGGAGCAAAGGGCTGAACTCTGTTCCATTCAGTTTAGGGTCTGAGCGATAATCTGCGGTCTCCCATCATCTCAAGCATCACCATCATGAAGCCCTAAGAACATGCTTGTTCTGCTTTATCAAACCTCTTAACTCTCAGTGGCGGGAACCAAGGTACCACACCCTCCCCAAGAGGCAGCTTGGCTTGCCTCCTCTTTCCTTTCCACTCTCCCTACCTATGGCAAGCTTATGGGCCACTGATAGGCTTTGCAGGTGTGCCTTACCTGTCAGAGTGCTAGTTAGACTCCTGGGAACTTTAAAATGACAGCCAAGCCCAGGTGAGTCTAATTTAATTCCAGGGCGGGGAGGGGGAAACCTAGGTTGGGCATGTTTTAAGATCCCTGGGTGATTTTAATGTACAGGCCAGGTCCCAACCACTAGTCTAGGGTTTCCAGGGATTGAATCTATATGATGGAAGCCTGCGGCCTGTGGTGGGCTTTGACAGAATGTATAAGCTAATGAAAAATGACTTACCATTTGTGCAGAGGCTCAGCCATTTCGGGCATGGGTGCCCAGATCTTGCGTGACTCTGCCCCTTAATTATAATTTCTGGCGAGTTTACTCCAAGCTCCATGTTGTATTTCTGAAGGCCATCTCCAAATCAACCTGCCTTTCTATTCTTGGTCTTCCCTATGCTTTGCTGCCTATCAACAGTCTGTGTCCACGCAAAATCCCAGCTGGACATTGATAATGATAACTCATTCTAGTTATCCCTGATATCTAAGCCTTTAGATCAGGGGTGATAAATTTGCAAGCTGTCTAAATTCAGGCTTGCAAGGGGAATGCAGAGGTTTCTGGGTTTGACCTTGGAGAATCAGCGCATTCAGAATGGGGGTCAGTGAGATGGACCAGTGGGTAGAGGCCCATGCTGCCAGGTTGGTTGATCTGAGTTTGGTCCTCAGCCCCCACGTGGGAGAAGAATGAAGCCTCTCCTGCAAGTTGTCATCTGATCGATACACATGTGCCGTGGTTTCAGTGCCCACCCACATGCACACACCTGGATGCACACAATAAATAATAATAAATAAGATAAATAAATGTAGTAAAATCTTTTCTAAAGTTGAGATTTTCAAATAGCGCAGGGCAAACTGCACCACCCAAGGCTCTTGTTCGTCCCGGTATGTGATGTCTACCTTCGTGTCTGACTCACCCCCATCCTCTCTCTCCTTCGTTCTTTCTGCCGCTGCTGGCTTCACACCTTTGTTGTTTCTCCCCTGACCTGTGGCGTCGCTGTCCACCATTTGCTCCTTACAGTTGTGCCGAACCATCACTGGCCACATCACAGCTATGCTGACACTTTTGTGTACACAGACCAGGTTACCAACCAACCTGGCTTCGACTTTCCCCTCCCCCACTTTCTAGTTGCGTCACCTTCTTATGCTTTGATTTCCTCATCTGCAAACGGGAACAATTATGGTACTTACTTTATCATATGGTGTAAAGATGAGCTAGTTAATATGTAAGAACTTCTTAGAGCAGTTCCAGGCACAAAATAAGAAATATATACATATATATATGTACACACACACACACACACACACACACATACACACACACACGCACACACATATATATATATATAGTTTATGTTGACATCTTTCTATAATTAAAAAAGTCCAGCTCCTTCCGAAGGGTCCTCCGGGCCAAGCACTCAGCTAACCTTTGGCCTTTCTGGATTGCTCATCTGGAGCTTCCTGTCTCCTGGCCTTTGGTCACTCTTTGTTGTCTAGGCTTCTCTTATCCCTGTTGCTGGCTACGGGAATTCTGTGAATCCTTCCAGGTCAGCTCAAAGGCAAATTTACTAACCCTTTTACGGATGTCCCAACTTGGAACTACTCTTCCTTCCCATGGGAGCTGTTTGGCCTTGACTTTCAACATTGGACAACTGGACCTTATATCCCAGGAAGCATTGCTGGCCTCCTTTGTTCTACCTCCCCTTATAGACCCGGATTCTTCGAGTAGCTCTGTGTTTGTAAAGGGTAGACTCTTGCTCATGTTTTCAAAATTGAGCCTTTTTATAGTGTTTATATTTTATGACCCTGATCCATTAACAAAATGCCCAAAATGGAGTTTTGTCAGTTTATTGAAGAGAATTGTGGAACATGTATAGATGCCCTCATGTCTGTTCCAGGCTGAAACAGACTCTGGATAATTGTCTGGGAACTATAAATAGGGTGTGAAATTGGACACTTGGGACCAAACAGACTCTTGGAGATCCAAGTGGTCTGACCTGGGAGTCTACACTAAAGAGACTAACGGAGTTGATCTAAGACATCCGCTGTGCTGTGTGTACCCACTCAGAACTTTCTGGTTACGAGTAACAGAAAAACCTGCTTCCAACAGATTTGGGCAATGGAGGAAATGCTGCACCGTCTGGTAATGCATGAGAAACCTCCAGCAATATTGGTTCCTCGGGCCTAACAGTGTCACTGAAGGTACGGTTCCAGCCTGTCCTCCTCTGTTGTCACATGCTGGGTTGAAGCTGAAGGCCGACGTCCCTGGTGGCCGTACAGCAGCTGCCAGTAGCTCTGTGCTCATCCTCCCCAGCAAGTCCACCATAGTGCAGAGCTCCAGTACACACCGTTCATTACACTGAGTTACATACAACTCAGATGGTGGCCCATGGCTCTTGGCATGGAAATGGCTCTTTCCACCAGATAGGCAGAATCTCTCCTGAGTGGAGTCCACAGAAGAAATAGGAACTATCCTCATCAGCTGTTCCTCAAAAAAATTATTATTACAAGTGCATATGCCAGCCTCCTTCTGCTGAGCAGACCCAATGGAACCAAACAGGTGAGGCTTCATGTTTGGAAGATCCTGAATTACTGTGTAGAACAGAGTGACTCACATACTCAGTGTTCAGGAGGTGGCATTTGCTCTGTGGATGGACAGTGTGCACACACATGCAAATTCATATAGGAATACTCACCTAAGACTGTAATGTGTAATGGTAATTTGCCTGCTACATCACGGAAGACATTATTCAGTCTCTGCTCAGAAGGAGCCAATAGTCCCTTTTCTTTCCTACGTCGTCTCCTTTCGTTACTGAAGTGGCCGAACTCAACTTTGCCATTCCACCCAGTTCTTGAGAATATGTGTTCCCAGAAAACATCTTTGCTCCTCCTAAGGTTGGTTTATCAGATCACAGTTAATCCATCAACACACGTGTGCATATCAAAATGCTGGTAAGGAAGTTACACTCATGTTCTGAGGGCATCTTTCTAACTGACCAAGGCCATACCAGTTACTCAGAAAGGCTGCCACAGTCTGCTCAGAGACTGGCATGGACACTCTAAAAGGTGCTAGGGACAGGCACATTTTAAAAACGGAACCCTCACAAAGCCACTCCAGTTACTCTAGCCCTACTCATCCAGGAAGACACACTTAACCTCTTCATACATGAATCTTATATTTATGTTGGAGCCTGTGTATGTTGAGGCAGAATTCAAAGTGATTTTCCTGTGTGTGATGACAACTGTGGCCTCCCAACAAAGTCCATGCTTCCAGTTCTACGGGCGTTAGAAATGCCAGAGGGGACTGATGAGAGCCGAAGTCTGGGCTCCGTCGTTTTTTGGTTATCCGACTTTGAACGAGTAAGTCCCTTTACCTCCTCAGTGTTGACTCCATTAGTCAGCAGCAGAGTGCTGATGCTGCTTAGTGAATGCAGGCTACAGGGCGGATTCTGTGGGAGATGCTCAGGAGAGAACCACGGAGGTAAGTCCCCTGCCAGTAACGTGAGCTGGAGGCCTAGATAGCGGGAACCTTCCTCGTAGGGTGAAGGACAGCAGATAAATGACGTCTTCAAGCCTCTGCAGCAGTTACTTGTCAGCAGCGGGTCCTGATGAACTCAGAGCCGGGCCTCATCACAAGCATAGCTCTCCTCTTCCACTCAGTACCGGGGCTGCACAATCTAGGACCTACAGACCTCCGGCTTCAAGTAATTCGTCATTTAGTTTATAGATTAGTAGGTTATAAATATCTTATCCAAAATAAGTCATATATTCCCCTTCCCTTAAAGTATATACCCAGAAGAACAGGTGCTCTTTGTCTCTTCCCATATAAACATCAGAGCCTGACCCCGTAAGTTCATTAAAAAAAAATAATCCAGTGGTGGGTGGTAAATTCCTTTTGGATTCTGGCTGTTCCTGGAGTTGTTCTTGGAGTGATCAGTGGTCATTTAGACAGCAGGGGGGAAGTTAACCACACTGGGGGCCTGTCTGCTGCTATAAACTAACTGCAGATAATGGGGCTGGTGGTGGGAACACACAGGGGGAGGTAGGAATAGAGTTACAGCTGGACAAGTAGAGTCAAACTGTTAGCTCAGCCAACTTACCCGAAAGACTGGGATACGTCACCAGCCCCTCTGAGCCTCAACTTCCTTATCTGGAAGATGGGTACACCTTCTCAGAGTCATTAAAAAATTACAAGATAATAGATGTGATCTGTACTATAGATGTGAACATTCTGAATTTCAGGATTTTTAAGATTTTCTTTTCTCACAATGAAGCAAAAAAAAGCCTCCCAAAAGGTAAGTGGACATTAATTGAAGTTATTGTTTCAAACTGGATGGCATGCCATGCATAACACCATCTAGTTCACTGTTTCATAGACACCTAAGATGTACAAGGCTCAGGGACTCACCCAGGAGAACAGTGCTAGATGCATAACTTTAAAAAAAAAAAAAAAGCAAAATTGAAAGTCACTAAAAAAATGGCTTTTAAAATAAAGGTTAATCATTTCAAATAGGACGTATAGAATATGGATCATTTTAAGAAGTCATCATTGTTAAGACATAGAGCCCCCCTTCATGTTGGGAGGGTGGCTCCTCACAGCCCAGAGTTTCCCTTCCTCATATGATGCACTCCATAGGAAGGGAGGGAAAGAAGAGAGATGCTTTCAGTAGCTATCCTCTTCCCATTGGTCATAATTGATCACATGCCCATTTATAAACTAACTGTGAAGGGGCGGGGGCAGGACACGATGTTTAGCGTTATGTAGTGGTGTAGTTAAATGAAGTACATGTTCTGTTGTACTGGACCGCCTCCCTGAGCATGTTGCTGATGGACATCTAAGTAGAAGCAGAGTCCCTGTCACTAAGAAAAAACTTAGGCGTAGACAGAGTAGGAAGGTCACAGACTCTGTCATCCCTGTAAAAACTTGTGTTAGAGGTGATGATGCAGAGGTAACTGGTCACATAAAGAAAGAGGTCTCTGATATCCATGTACCCACTTACAGCATCTTCTTTGTATAGGCCAGTTTCTCCAAAGTTTGTGTCTTCTGCATTATACATGAATATTTCAGTATATATCCTTCACTCCCTAAATATACGGAAACGATAACTCAACTCAAAATAATTCCCACACAAGAATATCAGATGAAGTGTGTGTTTATTCACTATTTTAAAATTTCTGCTGTGTGCTGGGAACTCTTCTTGGGATGATTTGTACAAGGCCCCAAGATAAATGTTCAATTGCTCGAAAAAAGCAAAGTATAAATTTAAAATGATATTTGTGAAAAATTAAGATTATTAAGCTTATGATAAAAGAAAGGAAAAGCCATAAAGGAAAATGTTAGCTAAAAGAATTCTAAAGTTTTAGATTTACAAAACTAAACCTAATACATCAGAAGATATTTAATATATAAGGAATACTTTGAAAGATAAAGAGATGGTTTAGCAGCTAAGAGTGCTCGCTGCTCTAACAGAGGACCTGGGTTCAGTTCCTAGCTCCTATCTCAGATAGCTCATGATCACTTGTAACTCCAGTTCCAGGGATCTGATTCTCTCTTCTGGCTTCTGAGGGTTCCTGCACTCATGTGGCATACACATACACAGTCATATACATAGAAACAGTAATAAAAATAAAAAAATTTTAAAGATTAAAAAACTAGGAATAATGTTTCCAATGTGTTTGAGAATTACTAATTCTTTAATATGTAAAGAGCTTTATAAATCAATAAGAAAAGATGAAAAGTTAAAATGATCAAAGACTATGAAACTATAAATCCTATGGATGGTAGGAAAACTACATGGCCAAAGACCTGATTTAAAACATTTAATGCTGTGCAAAAATGTACATTTAAGCTTATTAAGGTGCCAAACCATATTAACGACTGTTGTGCGGAGGGAGGGAATGCACATTCTTTTGTACTGCTCATGGGCCTACGAACTGGTTTATAAGGGATACATCCCATCATGCTTTCCACTGTTAGCTATGACGTCATTGTAAACTCAGGCTGTAGAGTCCAAGTACCTACACCAAACTTAACTGCAAATTTAATGGACTTAGTTCTGGGCTAATTAGGACTGTGTGGACTAAGGAGACGCACAGAGGAGAAGGCTAACCAGGAAAAACACTTGTGATTTAGGCTGTTTAGTTTTGCTTTAAAGTAGAAGTCTTTGATGACCTCTATGACCCTTTTGTAGGACAGTACAACCAAACTATGTTGAAATTTTCCATCACCTTCAAACTTAAAATATTAATGATTTTAAAAGTAACATTAAGATGAGATGTTGAAAGAGTTTAGGGGAGAGCCTCAGATGCCACTGATTTGAAGAAAGAAACAACTTTTATTGAAGGCATGAAGGCTTTCAACCAGAAAACAACAAGCTTAGAACCAGATAGCTGTAAGGAGCAGGGCAGGGCTTCCTCTGTGTGTGTGTGTGTGTGTGTGTGTGTGTGTGTGTGTGTGTGTGTGTGCTTGTGTGTGTGCACTTGTGTGTGTACATGTCTGTCTGTGTGTGCATGTATGTATGTATATATGTGTGTATTCGTGAGTGTATGTGTGCATGTATGTGTGAGTTCATGTATGTGCATGTGTGAATATGTGTGTGCATGTGTATGTATGTATGTGTGCATATGTATATATGTGTATGCATGTGTGTATATATGTCTGCATGTGTGTATGTCTTTGTGTGTTTGTGTATGTGCATGTGTGTGCATGTATGTATTTGTGCATGTGTATGCATGCGTGTGGGGGTGTGCCTGTATGTATGTCTGTGTACTACATGTGTGCAAGTGCCCGCAGAGGCCAGAAGAGGGCATCAGATGCCCCAGAACTGTAGTTACAGATAGATGGTTATGAGCATTAATATAAATTCTGAGAATCAAACCTGGGTGTTTTAAAGAGTAACCAGTGCTCTTAACTACTAAGCCATCTCTCCAGCCCTTTACTGTAATTTTCAGACTGCTTTCCAGTTATTATTATTTAACATTTAATTATTCAAAATTTAACTATTATAATTTTCTATACCTGATATCAGCCAAAAAAATCATCAGTTATTACAATTCTAAAATGTTTGGATTTCCCACAGAGATTTGGTTTGTATGTGTGATAGTTAATAACCTTCATTGTCCACTTGACTAGATTTGGGATCACCTAGGAGACCCAACCATTTCTGAAAGGGTGTTTCCAGAAAGGCTTGACTGAGGTAGGACGAGCCCTCTGCCCGCTAGACACAGGGTCCTGGACTCAACGACAGGTAAAGGGGAGAAAGCACGCTGAGCAGCAGCCTCGTCTCCTGTTTCCTGACGGCAGATGCAGTGTAGACAGCTGCCCCCTCCTCCCCCTGTCATGCCTTGCTCACCATGTTGGACCACATGCTCTGACATGGTGAGCCAAACAGACTCTGCCTGCCTGCCTCCATCCCTCCCTCCTTCCCTCCCTCCTTCCCTCCCTCCCTCCCTCCCTCCTTTCCTTCCTTCCTGCCTGCCTGCCTGCCTCAAGTGGCTTTTGTTAGGTGTTTGTCACCACAAGAAAAGCAACTAACCCTAAATGCTACTTATAAGAAATAACTAGCTATAAAGATAATTGTCTTAACAATTTGAATTCTTCTTAGCAGTTACGAAATCTCCTCAAAGTATAAACTTCCTTCAAATAAGGAGGTCTAGTAGCTGGCATTTGTTGCGGGCTTACCATGTGCTGGGAGCTGTTTTATACTCTTGGATATATTAACTCATCAGATCTTCCAGTGTCCTATGAGGCAACACCATTGTCCCCACTTTACAATGAGGCGACAGACGCACAGAGATGCGAACAACCTCTTCAGGTACACACTATTAGTTCAGACAGTGCCAGGGGTTGGCATTAGACATTTGTACTCCAGCTGCCTCAGTTACCAAAGAAGTTATAGAAGATGTATGTTATGGAAGATGAAGACAATTTTGGAAAGTCAAAGGAACTACTGTACACAGTACTTTCTTTTTTTGTTTTTTGTTTTTTGTTTTTCGAGACAGGGTTTCTCTGTGTAGCTTTGTGCCTGTCCTGGATCTCACTCTGTAGCCCAGGCTGGCCTCGAACTCACAGAGATCCGCCTGCCTCTGCCTCCCGAGTGCTGGGATTAAAGGCATGCTCCACCAGTACTTTCAAACAACTTCACTAGATGAGACATTTGGGGAAAGTTCTAAAACAAAGGTTCCAGAACCCAGAGTCCTGTGGGAAGGGCTAGGTACCCTTTCAGCCCATCCTGGGATAATAACTACTGATGGTTCAGTGTGTCCTTATGTGCCAAGCCAATTTAGAGATGAGGAAACAGAGGTCATGTGTGCACAGTCATGCTGTTGAGTCCAGACCAGGAACCAAGTCATTGTTCCTCTACACCTTGGCTTGTCACTGCTGGGCCTGAGCTGTGCTTCGCAAGCCAGAGCCTAGAGGAGAAAGTGCTGTTTGCTTGCTGACCGCACCTAAGGCCTCTCAGGAGCCAGCAATGACGCGACTCATCAGAACCCAGCACCCTCTAAACCACACTACAGACTTCTCCTGGTTGGTGGCCAGCTGGCTGGGCGCTAGCCTGAAGGACAAAGGGAGGGAACTCCCGTGAGGGTTGATGTAAAGAAGAGGGTGTGTCATCCTGCAGCAATCTCCTGTTAGAGGGCAACAGCCCCCAAGGAGGTCCCTGTGATCTAGAACTTTCTCAGGCACTCAGAACCCAAAAGGATTTCAGACGTTCTGTGTAAAAGTAAAACCAGGTAAATGAAAGGAAACTCAGCAATGCTCTCTTTTTTTTATCGCTGTGAATCTGATGTTGCTGCAGGGGAAATCAGGTCCTCCTCTTGGGGGTCTTGGTCTCATTAATAAAACAATTTAAGAGTAGACTCAGATAGCTCAAGAACAATTTTACTAGCATTTAGAAGAAAATCCCCAGGATCCCAGGAGAAGCCAGCTGTTAGACCTCACAGCTGTCCAGAAGAGAACAGAGGAGAGAAGAGGGAAAGCCATGCCATGAAAGCTGGTGTGGAGGTCAGACCCGTGACAGATTAAAAGCCACATGGTGGGGAGGGAGGCTTTAGAGAAAGGGGAAGGAAGCCCAAAATGCTGGGAGAGGAAAAGCCCAAAGTGTTAAGCAAAGCATGCTTAGAAAAGAGAAAGAAGAAAGGGAAAATTGGGATTATTATTACTATTATTATTATCTTGTAATTCAAAAAAGTGAGTGGCTACATCATGCATGGCAGCCCTGAGACCAGGTAAGCTACTCTCTAGGGGCAGAAAGGAAAAGCACAGTATCTCATTAAAGGACTAGCTATCCCACCCAACTCCGGCATGATTTAAGGTAGCCTGACTTCCTGGGGTAGGCTTTAGGCCAGGTGATTGAGCCAGCCCAACTGGAATGTTAGGTTTCTACACACACACCCGAACTTTATTCTTGTAATGAAAAGGAGTTTTATTTGTTTGTTTGGTTTTTGGGTTTTTTGCTTGTTTTTTACTTGGACAATGTTATTCATAAATAACACTGGCTTTTCTTCACTAATGGTATGCCATGTTGCTGTATCACCTCCATCGGCTAATGTTTCTCTGGCAGTGAATTATGGCCAGTGTGTTTATGTGGGACAGGAAAATTTCCTGCCTCAGTTTACACTAAAGTGTCAATATGATAAACACCAAGATAAGAAGACAGATCTCTCTCTCTCTTTCTACACACACACACACACACACACACACACACACACCAGAGTTCTCCTGTGGGAAGACCTTCAACACTTTCCTACAGAAAGAGTTACCTGCTGGTAGCTGCGGCAAAGACAGACCGCATTGTTCTGTTCCAGAATTGCAGGCAAGGGTTGTCACATATGTAGAAAGACACCACTGCCGTGACCTTTAAGAGGTCACTCCTCTGATGTGAAGGTCATCTCAGGCAGCTGGGGTAGATGTGCACACACCCTCAGCACTCTCCCCTCACACTGGCAAGGTGGTGTGGAAGGACGGCAAACCTACCACGGTGGAGGATAGAGCAGCTTCACAGCCACCAAGTCCTAGCCATAGGATACTGCTGCTGGAATTGACTGCACAAGCCGCCAACATCAAAAGGACAAGATGTTGATCATCAGGGTGTCTAAAGCTATGACAACCAAGACAAAATGGAGAGAGTTTTGCAAGATGCTTTAAATACCAGGAAACACACTCTGTGAGAGCAGCAGGGTCTTTATTAATCAGGGTCAATGTTTGCAATGGAAAAGCCCGTTCTCATCAATCTTTAACTTAATGTGTCAGGAAATTGGATAGGTGACTTTTTTTTTTTTTAACTTTTCATAAAATTTCAATAAATCAGGTTCCAACTGACTTGTAAATTTCTAGGCAATCCACATATCACTCCCCACTCTTGGCCTTGGCCCTCTGCCCCTTGCACTTGTGGAAACCACACAAACACCATAACAGAAGCAGGTTCCTCTCAAGGACAGGCTGCTGCATTCTTCAGATGACTGAATCTGCCTGAAAAGCCACCATTGTCCGGGCCAGGCATTCATACCACCCAGCTTGACCAAGGCTCCTCCAGAACGGCCTGTTTCAGCCCACGGGGGCTTGGAGCCCACCACCAGGAGGTAACAGCCAGTGTGGGGGTGGGGCGAGGGCAGGTCACTAATTCATCTTGGGGGGTTGCTAACTTTGAAGCACACTGAAGGCTGCTTAACTGTTAACATTTCGGAGGGGAAAGCACAAACACCCAGCTTTCAAGCCCTCAAATTTTTCTTTTAAGAGATAACCACTTCTGACTCAAAAGACAAATATTAAATATAAAAAATATCCAATCCAAACAAAAACCAGAGCAGCCCTTTGCCATCCACACGATCTTGGTGGTCTCCAGGTGAAAGAAAAGTGGAGTGTGTGTGAGGTTAGGTTTCCCACTTTGTTTTAAAAGTCCCCTTTCCTCTCTACCTCTCAAAGGTTAGCTACTTACACAAACTCATCGGACCGAAGCAAATCCTGTTGGTAAGTGACGAAACTCTGATGAGAGACACATAGAAAAGAAAAAGTTCATTAGCATGGAGCTCTAAAACAAAAGAAATTTGCTACTCCTGGATTCAGCAAGGGGAGAAACTGCTTAAAGAATTTCAACAATGAAATGTGAAATCATGGCATTCTAGCGTGTTTTGGAAGCTCTCTGCTAGTGGATAACTCCAAGCTCCTCTCCCAGCTAAAAAGTACAGCAGAATGGTACAAAGAAAACGCAAAGTTGATACTGTGTGTGTGTGTGCATTCAAAATGAAGACTTCTAGTTGAAGCCTAGCTTATACCCTTAAAAGAGTAAGTGCCAAGACCCAGATTTTGAGTTTCTCCTCCTGCCAACATCTCTGTTAGAAATGTCTATCTCTCATTAATGTGTCTCTCTGCTTTCAGCCTGTGACTTGCCCACTTGATGACAGCGGTCCCCAGCCATCAGCTCCGGGCAGGGCAGTGTTTCCTCAATCCTCTGGGGGGGGACCCCTTCAGTGTCAGGTACTGAGAGAGAGAGACAGAGAGACAGAGAGACAGAGAGACAGAGACAGAGAGACATACAGAGAGACAGAGAAACAGAGACAGGGAGACAGAGAGACAGAGAGAGAGTTTAATCTTTCTGGAGCAACCAGGACAGAACCTGGAATAAATGAACAGGATCAAAGGGCCATTCTAATTTCCTTTTCACAGTGAATGTGGCAGCTGAGTAGTCCCTGGTACTCTCTTTCTTGGTCTGGACCACATCTACCTACTCTGTTAGCTGTGCTTGCTCAGCTGGACCCGTGGCGGGAGACCAAGTAAATGGTCAGTTCCCCAAAGCAGAAAAACCCAAGACGGCAGGCACGTTGTGTGCCCAAAGGGCCATGTGCAAGAGAAGGGGTTCTATCCAGGTTTCTCATTTCCCAGGACTTGACCCAGGACACCCACCATCTTCCCTATAAAAGGAGCCAAGGGACCAGAAGTTAGGCTGACCTAGGAAGACAAAGAGGGAGAGGGGCCATACTGGGTAATAAAGATGGCAGCATCCAAGAGAGGTGGCTTCCCTGTCTCCAAGATGGCCGCCTTCCTCTCACTCTCCTGACCCGAAAAGGCTGGCAGCTTATAACCAAGTCCTGGTGGGCTCCTTTTCTCCTACCACTAGGGTGCCCCCAGCCCCGCCGCCTCACCTTGGACTAGCACAGTTCATGGCCAGCCAGGGTCAGGACATGCTTACACAACAGTTGTGAGCCAATTGGCCATCCTGTCTTTGTTCAAATTGACCAATCCTCAATTAGGGGAGAGAAAAGCCTTGAGTCTAATCTCTCCCACCTGTACCCTTTCCTACTCTACCATTCTTACCCTTCAGCTCCTCGATTTTCTTTTCTATCCTGATCAGGTCTGCACCCCCAGCTAATTTATTTCTCAGGATCTTATCCAGCTCTCTAGAATCTTCCATACATTGGTTATAATTCCTGACTTTTGGTCTCTCCAAGATTCTCCATTTTCCATCTCTCATCCAGAACTGTCAAGTCTCACTGTAGAAAATCAAATCCATACAAACGCTTGTGCCCAGAAACTCTCTTATCATAGTAATCTCCAAGGACATTCAGAAGTGTTCTGTTGTCTCCCTCTACCAATTGACATAACTAATTGCCATATCTATTAAGTTATTTCCATGACAATTTTTCCTTTCAGATTCAGTTCCCATTGCCAAGACCCAGTTCATTTCCTCGTTGCTTATGTGTAGACTTCAACCTGTTCTCTTTTCCATCCAATCCTGAAGTCATTCAAATATTTCAAAGGTTTCAGTAGCTTCTCATTAGCTACTGATTGATAAGCAAACATCACTAGTTGGCATGAATCCATCCACAGCAAGCTCATCCCTCACCATTCCTTGGCCAACCTGGGAAGACTCACAGCTTCCACATTTCTGCACTGTTGCTCAGCTCCCACCCCACTCTATTTGCCTTTTAAAACACTGACTTCTTTCTAGGCTCTCCTAAAAGCCTTTTCCCATCACTGGCCAGTTGTCTTTCCTTCTGTTAGGCTCTACAGTAAGTTACTTGGCTCAATGGGAGGGAACTAATCCCACTCTGCCTTGGATGGTTTACTTCTCTCCTTATCTTTATTGGAGGCATCTTGAAGAGTCTTATTTTTAGCCCTGTTTCCCCACAGGGCTTGTAAAATGCCTTCCATAATAGGAAGCTGAATAAATATTTACAGGAGCTAGAGAAAAAAAGACAAAGATAGACAGAAAGACAGAGACAGAGAGAGGAAAAAGAGAGACAGAAAAAGAGAGAAAGAAAGGAAGAAAGAAAGAAAGAAAGAAAGAAAGAACAAAAGAGAGAGAGAGAGAGAAAGAGAACAAACGAACCAGTTAGACCCAGCATTTCCATTCTCTTTCGCTCTGTTCCTTATTGGTGGGCTAATCGGTGGGGTGCACACACGTGCGCGTGCACACACACACACACAACTGATTCTCTTACTGGAGAACTCTTAACCTGAAGGTCTCTAAACTCATAGTCAAAATGAAACCCTATATGATTTCCTCTGGTTGGTAAATAAATTTTGAAAAACACTGACAAGCCTGGTTTGCCACTTCCATGAGAAAAATCTCCCCCAAATAAGGTAGCTCCAGGAACAGCCAATCACAGCTCTATCACCATCACACTGAGCACATATAATTGTATTTAGTGCAGAAAGGTCTGGATGTGAGGCCATGATCCCGGAGTTGTCTGACATCTCCTGACCCACCCGTCTAAACCCCAGCATTTTTATGTGCACGTATTTAAATTGCATATTGTTTCCCCCAAACTTGAAATGAATTCCACAGGGTCCTCCTTTCAAAGTCAATATTGGGTCTGGTGAGAAATGATGTTGGGATCAGGAACGGCTATTATTTACTTTTTAATTTAATTTCCTGATTCAGTCTCACCTCTCCCCACTCACATACATGATCCAAAGGTATTCTGCAAGTGGTGTTTCCTTTATTTATTAACTTATTTATTTGGTAGCTCTTAAAGAGCAGCATACTCAAGCCATGTCACTTTGCTACATAAAGTAACTGTGGTTTTGCTTTGTCCTTTGGTAAACCACACTGCAGCTGACACAGAAAAGGACATTTTTTGATCCTGAAAATGATATTAAACATTACAGTATGCTAAGGAGTTCATTGAAAGAGTAATGCTATATAAAATGTCATTGATGTATATATAATCATATGCTATTATTACATGATATTCTCCTGCCAACATTCATCTACAAGAGCGGGAAGGGCTCAGCATTGTGGTGCATAACTACAACTCCAGCACTTTGAAGGCCAAGAAAGGAGAATCTAGTTTGAGGTGAGGTGGGGCTACATAGCGCGTTACAAGTTAGCCTAACTTAAGGCTCTGTTTCGAATGCCCAAAATAAGGCTAGGGTGTTGCTCTGTTGGTGAAGTGCTCACCTAGCACCCACAAGGGCATGGTTTTGGTCCCCAGCACTGCTTAAAATCCAGTGTGATGGTGAATGCCTAGAATCTCAGTACTTAGGAGGTAGGGGTAAGAATACCAGAAGTTCAAGGTCATCCTCAACTACCTGGAGAGTTTGAGGTCAGCCTGGGCTACATGAGAATCTGTCTCAATATAAATGAAAGGGTAAGTAAATAAAAAATAATACAAACCAAAGAAATCAGGAAATGTAAGGAAGACTGGGAGAGTCTCTTAACCCCATGGTTCCTGGCAATAGCTTTAAAATGGGGCAGCCCCATTACTAACCGCCTTAGTTAGGGTTTCTATTGCTATGAAGCGACAACATGACCACGGCAATTCTTATACAGGAAGAGCACTTAATTGGGGTGGCTTCCATATTCAGAGGTTTATCCCATCATCATCATGGTGCCACAGGATGTCGTGCAAGCAGACATGGTGCTGGAGAAGTAGCTGAGGGTCCTACGTCTTGATTCGAAGGCAACAGGAAGTAGTCTGAAACACTGGGCATGGTTTGAGCATTTATGAGACCTCACAGCCCTCCTCCACGGTGACACACTTCCTCCAACAAGACCACACCAACAAGGCCATACCTCCTGGTAGTGCCACTCACTTTGGGAGGCATTTTCTTTTAAATCACCACACTAACTTACTTTGTAAAATACTTTAACAGAAAATGTTTCTATCCATGATTTCACATAACTGTCATATCCCCTTTCCTCCTTGGATATCATTATCCTGTTGAACAGGACTGAGTCCCAACCCATTTGTCACTTGGCACACTGGGAAGAATCAGAGCTGACAGGCCCGTGTCCCAAGTCTTAGACCCACTATCTTGCCATTGCATTATACAACCCCTAAAGGGTTGATGTGGACCATTAATCCCCAAACCTACCTTCTAGAAATGGGAGAACAAGCCCATCTAAGCAGAATAAAATATCAGTGAGAACCAGGCTGCTAAGGTTTGAACCTAAAATGCACCTTCCTCAGGCTTAGGTGTTGAATGCTTGTCCCCAGCTGGTGGCATTCCTTGGGAAGGTTCTGGAAACTTTAGGAGGCGGAGCCTATTAGACTACTGTGGACAGGCTTTGAAAGTTAAACCTGGTTCCTACTTCCTGCCTTATGCTGTGCTTCCTGGTCAACTGGAAAGTGAAGTCTCACATGTTTTCTACCTCAGAGGATCAGTTTACCCTGGTATCTCATCCTCTTTTGTCATCCACTCTCATATCATTTGCCACTTAGCATTATGGTTGCCCAACTATACCATCCCTCCCTCCTTCTCAACACTACCCCACCCCACCCCAGCTCCACATGCTTGACCAACGTAGGGTGCCATCCTTCTGGGATCTTGCTGTGTCTAATCAGCTCACCTCTCGTTTCCTAGCTAAATGACATTTACTCTGCAGGATTCAGGCTTTCTTCAGACACTAGCTAGCCTCGCAGCTCTAACAGTGCCTTTATTCTGTGTCATCCTGAGTCCACCCTGCCCCTTGCACAATTCACTCACGTAGCCTGTCTACACCCTCTGCGCTATGAACCAGAATGTAGGTGATTAAGGATCTCCACCAGTCCTTAATGACCTAGAGCTGATTAATGTGGCAGCTGCGAACAGGGGCTGTCATTAGTCATGGTGACTCAGATAAGGTATCTTAGGCAGAAAACAGTTGGCCAATTGCTGTACTGAGGAACTCTGGGAAGTAGCCCTCCTCTTCGTCATCCCCCTCCCCTTGGTAATATTTGTCCGGCTTCATTTTTAGTTTGCCTTCTGTTTTCCTCATAAAATCTGCCACGCTCCTCCCCTCTCGTAGGACACTCTCTGCTACATAATCTGATCATTTATATGAACAGAGGAGTTTTTCTTTATAACTTATTATCATTGAAGATGTCTTTCATGGCAACTCGGTAAACAAAATTTCTTTTAACTTGTAAGCTTGAAAGTCAAGAAGTTGATTTGTCACCCTGGCTTGACATTTTCCTTGAAAATACTCAACAGACTGTGATGTACTGGGTAACCACAACAAAAAGATTCGAGCTGTGCCTTATTGGACACTCACTACTTTTAAAAAAAGTACTTTTTGGAAAAGCATCCACAGAATGGAAATTGTTAAGCCGTTGATAAACTTCTTTAAAGATTGGTAATGGCTTTCTCCATCTGTCCACAAATAAACATTTATAAACATGTTACACGTTGTGGGTGCTTTTCAAAAGCATGAACATTTTTAAAACACATTTCTCTCTCACTGCTCTGACTTCACCACCACCACCATCCCTGCTTAGGCTCCTGAGCTGTGTGCATGGACCCTGCTGCCACCTCCAGCACCTGTAAACAGACCCCTGACATTGAAGACATGATGTATGCTGAGTGTGGAAGCCACACATCCAGATGGCAGGCACCCATAGTAGTTGTTCCCACTGAGGGAGCTCCTGTCACTCCTAAGGTCTTAGGAAATATAGCCCTGGCTAGCAAGTATCTTTTGTTCCATGTCCCCAGAGTTTTGACGCCCACTCTCCTCTGGGCTTAGACTGAGACTGAGGTATGGTTTCATGAGAGACTTGCCTGATAGATGCCACCCCACAAAGGACCAGGCTTCTCCCTCCCTCTCTCTCTCTCTCTCTCTCTCTCTCTCTCTCTCTCTCTCTCTCTCTCTCTCTCTCCTTCCCTCCCTCTCTCCCTCCCTCTCTCTCTCCTTCCCTCCCTCTCTCCCTCCCTCTCTCTCTCTCTCCTTTCCTCCCTCCCTCTCTCCCTCCCCCCCCTCTCTCCCTTCCTCCCTCTCTCTCTCCCCCTCCCTCCTACTCTGTCCCTCTCTTCCTCCTTCAATCTCTCTCTCCCTCCCTCCCTTCCTCTCCCCCTTCCTCCCTCCCTCTCCCTCTCCCTCCCTCCCTCCCTTCCTCCCTCCCTCCCTCCCCCCCCCCCTGGTGTCTGTCTGTCTGTCTAGTAAACGTCAACATTGTGTGGCTTCTTCAATCACTCTGTACCATACTTTTGGCGACAGGATTCTCTCTCTGAACCTGAAACGTTCCGACTCAGCTAGATTGTCTGACCAGCAAGCCTGAGGGATCCGCTGTCTTTCTTTCCACAGTGTTAGGATTGCAGATGTGTGCCAATTATGCCTGGCTATTACTTGAGTCCTGGAGCTAAAACTTGGATCTTCATATTTATGCCACAAGCACTCCATTGACTATCTCCCTAGCCTTAGAAGGGCCAGGTTTCTTAATGGCATATTTGTGGTCCCTCTTTTTCTCCCTAAAATAAATTCTTTCCCCAAATCATTTCCTGCCCCCATGCACACAGGAGCCTGCAAATGTGCCATCAGAGGTACCATTCAAAGCATGCAGCCTGGGACAAGAAACACTATACGCATTATGTCTGATCTAGTGAATTATAGATGAGAACACTTAGTGAGACATTACAAACGCAAGCTCAAACTTGCCACATCCCAAAGCAGCCTTGAAATGCATCCATGGCTTTTTAGGAAGACCTTCTCAAAAGGACAGTTTTATCCAAAATATAATTTTCTTTAAAATCAAAAAACCTACAGATTAGAATATTGTAAAGCCATTAAGCATGTGGCTCTAGAGGAAAAGAAACCGGCATAGAAAATCTGTATAAACACAGGATTTGTTCCAGATCCTCTCAACTATTAAGAGAATTGCTGAGTGATCATTCTCTGGTACTGGTTTTGCTCTTTCTTAGACTTTGATGTGGAGACACCAGCTTGGTGCTTCTGATTCTAATCAGAGACCTACTGGAAAACTGGGAGATTGGAAAGGCTCAATGGTGGTGGATGAATGGCATCACAGACCATGTAAGGAAACACTCAAGGAGGAGATAAATTTAGCATGAACTCACATGTGAAATATATATATATACTAGCTACTGTTAAACAAATACTTGATTTTACATATGAAGTCTATTATGTTTTCTTCCATGGAAGTCTAGACATCAAGAGCCTGAAGAGTCCAGAACAAACCATCTAATCCATTTGCTTCCATTTAGGCAGGTCCTACTCACCACACTTGAAATCCTAGATGGGGCACTTACACAGTTCTGTAACTTGACAAATGTCTGGCATAACCACACAAACCATCAACTTCTCCCATGTTTATTCTTTCTGATTAGCATTGCCCCAGTGTTCTGTGGGCATATAAAACTTCAGCTAGATAGGAGCATGTATTGAAATCTTATGTGCAAACGAACAGGCTTGATACCGCGGGACATTTGAAGAAGCTATTGAATCTTAAAGCTTATTTCATGATGTATCTTTCGGGATACATACCGTGTATACATATGTGTAAGGAAATCCAGATTTAATGAAGATTTGAGAGATGGAAATGGAAGACAAGAGCTCCACAAAGAGTCTCCAACACTGGAAAGAACAGGGCATGCTGTGCAATGAGGCTTTGTTGGCATTTAGAGCATGTAAAGAGACAGTGGCAAATGAACATCACATAATAAAGTGAGTTCTAATCATAAGGTTCATTGAATACAGTTCAGGGTGTCAGGTCCCCCTACAGGGTTTTAGAGCAAAGCATTATTGGAGCTATGTGGAACCAAATTAGATGAAGAAATGGCATAGAGAAGGAACCAGACATGAGTGTATTACAGGTACAGACATTCTAGGACAATGGCAGTGGAGACAAAGAGGAGAGGAAAATCCACTTGAAGGAATTCATTACCTGATTAAATAGAGAGACCGAGAAAGGAAAATGCCAAGGATGACTCCGAGCGTTCGTGCCTGGGAGAGTGAGAGGAAACAGACTGCAGGGTCACCAGTCCAGAGGAGAATACTCCAAATGTGCTCCGGGGTGCTTAAGTTTTAGCAATACTACCACATAGGATGACATGCAGCAGAGAGTGGAAAATGAGACCTGCTCATAAAGACGGGCAGGGCATAAATTTGGAAAATACCTGTCTCATGGGACATGTGACTGAAATAGAGGGTTATACCTACAGAGAGAGAGAGTAGATGGGAGGGAAGGGAAAATGAAGGGATGAGAAAGAGAGCGGGGGGTTCAACATGATCTTTGGAAATGTTTCATTTAGAGGGGTACGGTCAAGGAAGCATGTCAGGGGGGCAGTGAGGGAGGGCAGTGGATCAGGAAAGCAGCTTTCAAGGAAGCCAAGGGAGGAAAAGGAGGCAGGGCTTCCAGGCTGCCAAGTAGAATGAAGCCATCCCCAATACATCTTGAAATCAACTAAACAGTATATTAAGAAAGCATGCTTGTTGTAGAGTATTATTTTAAGGTGTGTTACTTTTGTTTATGCTGTGTTTGTTTAATTCTGTGAAGCTGGGTTACTCTGCCTGTCTAAAACACCTGATGGTCTAATAAAGAACTGAATGGCCAATAGTGAAGCAGGAGAGAGAAATAGGCAGGGCTGGCAGGCAGAGAGAATATATAGAAGGAAAATCTGGGAGAAAGAAAAAAGTAGCCAGAGAAAGAGGAGGACTCCAGGGACCAGCCACTGAGCCATGGAGTAAGAGTAAGACTTAAGAAGTATGATTTAAGTAAGAGAATGGGAAAAACCCAGAGGCAAAAGGTAGACAGGATAATTTGTTAAGGAAAGCTGGCTAGAAACAAGCCACGTAAGGCCAGGCATTCATAATTAATAAGCCTCTATGTGTGATTTATTTGGGAGCTGGGTGGCAGGCCCCCCCCAAAAAGAGCCCAAAACAAACAACGACATATGCTCCCAATTTTTATAGTAGAGGACAAGCCCTTATGCCCATAACTTTTAAAAAACTATTGGCTGATGGAAGATAAAGAAAATTCTACATAAATGACATAGTTCATCGTGGAAAAGCTCCTAACTCTACCTCCTCTTCCAGAAGCCACATGGGATGTACTAGCCAGATCCAGGGATGTTACATAAACATCCCTAATTGAGAGTGTAGTTTCCTGAGACACTAACTGTACAAATGGAAAGTCATAGACAGTGTTGAAACATAGTAGGAATGACAATTCTATCTAAAATCAATGAATCAACCTCAAAAGACTTTTTAGATAGATCTGGACCAAGAGGATGCATGAGCAATGTGAAAATTAACAGCATGGAAACCATCCACACATAGCACATGTATATCACACCACATAACACAGAGAGACCATGTATACCACACACCACACATTGCACACTATAAATACCACATTACACACATGTACCATATATATTATGTATATATAAATATATATATGTATATATATAACATGTATACCACACATACCACATATTATACACCATGCACACATCCATACCACACATGCACTATACACACCATACGCACACAAACATCACGCACAACACACATATCACGTACACTACAAACATCACGCACAACACACATATCACGTACACTACACAGACACAACCACGTATTCCAAACACATAGCACACATATACCATATACTCAACACATATCACATACCACATATATATACTACATACACATTAAACATATCCCATATACATCACACATAGACCGTACATACCACACCATATAACACTCCACACACAAAAACTCTGTGTTCCTCACACACCAGACATACCACATACTATGCCACCCATATCCTACATATCACATACACTACAAATACCAGATACCACAACACAACACACATATACCAGACACACTATATACAATATGTTTAGAATAAAAAAAGATAAGAAACCAATGTATATGCAAAACAACTGCAATTCTTTACAAGTTCTCTGAGCTTCAAAAAGACTAACTCAATGAAACAATGGTCCATTGTCAGTATGATTAAATAAAAAGGAAGCAAATAAGTTTATTGCCAAACAAACAAGTTGAGGGAGAAAACATTATTGTCATATATCCATGATTAAATCTGATAGTACGAGAAACAATAACCCAGATCACATATACAGCTAAGAGGATGATTTTCAAGGATAAAGAATAAAATTTTCAGGTATGTAGACAGAATGAAAACCAATCACCTCAAGGATATCAAATTCACTTCAGTTTTCTCAATAGCAACAGTATTGTCATAGATTTTGTAAAATGTCTACTAGGTTCTGAGAGACTATGAGGATGAAGAAGGGCACTGGGGTTAGCCAGGTATTGTAGTTAGGGTTTCTATTGGTGTGATAAAACACCATGATCAAAAGCACCTTAGGGAGGAAAGGGTGTATTACATCTTACATCTTACAGTCTGTCATCCAGAGAAGTCAGGGCAGGAACCGAAGACAGAAACCTGGAGGCAAATATTGAAGCAGAGACCATGGAGGAGTGGTAGTTACTCATCCAGCCTGTTTTCTTATATAACTCAGGACCACGAGCCCAGGGGTGGCACCATCCAAAATGGGCTGGGACCTCCTACACCAGTCACTAAGTAAATGCCCCCACAGACTTGTACACAAAATCTGGATGGAGGCATTTCCCCTGTTGAGGTTCCCTCTTCCCAGATGATTCAAGTTTGGGTAAAGTTGACAAATTCTCTTCTTCCTCCTCTGGTTTGCAGGGAGGTTTTTTTGTTTGCTTGATTGCTTGTTTGTTTGTTTGTTTGGTTGGTTGGTTTAAATCATGGGCGGGTATTATATTTTATCAGATAATTATTCTTCACCTATTAATACAAGCTCAGGATTTTCCCCTATAATTTGAAGCATAGTAAAATGCTGATGGATTTTTGAGTAGTGTACTGGAGTTGCACCAGGGCCCCTTGGTCATAGTTTTTAACATGTTATTGTTTAATTTTCTTTCTTTAGAAGTTTTTCACTGATGTTTATGAGAGATGAGATTCTATTGTTTCTTCTTTAATTTTTTGGAAATATTTTTAACTTACATTAAGATATCTCATTATGGATTTGACTTCTTTAACAAACATGAGAATAGTCATATTTTCTATTTTTCCTTCTACTGACTTCAGAAAGTTATCTTTTCAAGAAAACTATACATTACTCTTAAGTTCTCAAAGGTACTGACTTAAAACAGATTATAACATATTTATTGTCATACCATTAATGTTGTAAGAACTATACTCATGTTACCTGATTTGTGTTTCTCTATGTTATTTCTTTAGATGAGTAGATGATGATGATAATGATGATAGATAGATAGACAGATAGATAGATAGTAGATAGATAGTAGATAGATAGATAGATAGATAGATAGATAGATAGATAGATAGATAGATAGACAGACAGATATGACTTATTTTTGTGGGGCTGGGAAGTGAACCTAGGGCTTTGTATTTGTTAAGAGTTCTACCACTGAGCTACATCTCAATCCCACACCCTCTTTTTAAAATCAGTCTCTTGTGGATTTGTTATTTTTATTACAACTTGAAAATACTCATGATTACCTTTAGTGATGGTTTCTGCTGTTTGCTTATTTTCTAGACTGTAGAATTTTGCCCCTCTGTAATTTTCTTCTACTTTTGGGGGTTTTATTATTTCCTTCTACTTTAAAATTTTCTCTTTAAGAAATAATGAACAAATACATAAGGAAGGAAAGAGATGTTCAATTGTGTCAAATATGCATGTAAGTTAATAGGAAAAATGAGAAAGTTGTTCAAATTGGCAAATAGCAGATCATTAATGACCTTTCAGAGGTTTTTATTGTACAAAATTTGGTGTCAGGCACACTGAGTTATACTAGCAGAATTTGTTATGGTTTTTGACTATCCAATATGTAAATTCAATTCCTTGCAAAAATTCTTGAGAATTTCCACTTCTAACACCACACACACACACACACACACACACACACACACACACACACACACACACACCAATTCATGAAGGGAGTGAAAAGCCCATTGGATTCATGGAAAATTCCAGGATGTCACTTTTCCAAGAAACAAGGTGTAGACCCACAAGCTAGGCTCTCCAACCAGACACACACCTGATAAAGGGCAACACAAGAGAGTTCCTCTGATGGTAGCAGGCTGCAGAAACACTAAGTTTGTTTCTGAGGGCATGAATGAGAATGGTCTTGATAAAGGTTCATGATATCTATGTACTTGCAGAGCAGGCAGTAAAAGCTTCAAAGTCCAGGTTCCAGAAGTGGTCTCAATCATCAGCTCTGTCATTTGGTTGAGGGTCATTCAGAACTATTGTCTTAGTCAGAGTTTTATTGCTGTGAAGAGATGCATGACCAAGGCACTCTTAAAAGAGAAAGCATTTAATTGGGGCAAACTTACAGTTTCAGAAGTTTAGTCCATTGTCATCATGATGGGGAGCATGGCAGCATGCAGACAGACAAGTGCTGGAGCAGTAACTAAGAACTACATCCTGATCCATAGGCAGGGAGAGAGAGAGCCTAGGCTGGCATGAGCTTTTAATACAGAAGGCCATACCTACTCCAACAAGGCCATGTCTCCTTAATCCTTCCAAATAGTGTCACTCCCTGGTGACTAGGCATTCAAATATATGAGTCTATGGGGGCCATTCTTATTCAAACTACCACAACTATGCAGCCCTCAATCCACATATCTTGTCTTGGTTGAGATTCTGTGAACTGACCAACATTATACTCAATCTGTTCTCTGCTGAAAGCAGCCAGCCTTAACTCTGCTGCTTTCAAACTGATATTAGGAATGAAAATTCAACCTCCATAGTCCTAACATTCGATGACTATGACCATTGTCAGTTTTGTATTTGGACACGACTCCTTAGAGGTAGCCTGTGTTCCAGCAGATGGCCCTACATCTGTGCACACAATGGGAACAGTAAGAGGAGTCAGTGGGCTTTAAAAAGAGAACATAAATTTAAGAGGAAAAAGTGATGGAGGGAGTGTGAGAAACATTGGATGAGGGGGTATGGTGGAGTGAATTTGATAAAACACATTGTATTTGTGTATGAAATTCTCAAACAATGTATAAGTAAAATAAAACATCTTTTCCCACAACTTTCATCAAATTAGATTAAAAAAAACTGGTCTCTGCCTTAGCATAGTTATGATTATTTATAAGACACTATACACAATATCTGCCAGGTAGCTGTTGCTGAAGAAGTCAGGTCAAGGGAAATGAAAAGTTACATAAGTCCCTGAGACGTTGACTCAGTCTCATTTAAAACTGTTTAAACCCTTGTGTCATGGGCCATATTGTTAATGAGAAACTTGGCAGTGACAGCAAACAGTGTAGCCTTGACCTGAAGGGTTTTAAGTGAAGCAGGCCTGGGTGTTAACTCCAGAGGAAGCAGGGTTCATAGACAATTTGTCTGTTTGAGAGTTAGACCCCCTTGAGCTTGTTGGTAAGATAACAAGCAGGAACTAGGAAAGAAAGAGCAATTTGAACAGAAAAGGGCTGTTGATACAAGTGCTTTAAAGAGCTCAAGGTTCTGGGTTGGAATTATCTTTGACTGTAAAAATAAGGAAGTCAAGTCAGAGAATTTTACATGTCAGTTACCGCCAGGCATAAAGAATAAGAAGTATTAGGCAGGTGTCGGAAAGTTCCTGTTTAAGTTAAATCCATACATACCCTGTGCCTTGTCATCATAAAATTGAATTGTTTATTGAAGAAGGCAAGAAGCTCTCCTGTGATTTTCTGTTTCTAACCACATAAGTTTTATAGTTATCTCCCCTGGAATGTAAACCTTACCTACGAAGCCACGGTAACTGTGGGGCTTCCTCTCTGCGGCTGTTGTAAAAGCTGTATCTGGCCACATTATGTTTATTATAAGAGTAATTTTCACTAGTCTGTGTTTCTTGGAGCAAGCAGAGATTCTGCTCTTGTAGGCTACAACGTGTACATCAGTTTGGTGCCGAGGGCATCTGTAAACTTGCTAACCATATTCTCTCCTACCTACTCAGCAGATCTTTTGGTCCTTGTCCTTGGCAAATCTGTTTATAAACTGAAATCTGTGGTTCTCACAGAGTCTTTCCTAAGCGCACCATGGAGCCTATTTCCTTCCTGTCTTCCTTTCTCTCTGCTCAAGCCTGGAAGAACAATGGAATGAGAGGTCAACCAAAATGGACTAGGAAGGAGAAAACAGACAGGAAACAGAACTTTATTTCTTAAGTTAATTTTTGACAATTTTATACATCTATATATTGTGAATATGTGCACTCTGTTACCCCTTTTTATCCTCCTCCCATCCCTACAGACCTATTTCTTGTTCCCAACTAGACCTTCCTGCTTTCATTGTGTGTGTGTGTGTGTGTGTGTGTGTGTGTGTGTGTGTGTGTGAAGGTCATTTCTAGAAGACAGCATTTTCTGAGACTCCTCCCCATCCTCTGGCCTTGATAATCTTTCCACTTCCCTTTTCCATGACATTCACTAGTTCTCCAGGCATAGATGCTCTAGATGTCCTATTTACAGCTAAGTACTCAACAGTCACTTATTCTTAGCATTTTGATCAATTATGAGTCTCTTTTGCCCACTGCGAAAAAAGAAGCTCCTCTGCCTGAGGACAGCAGCGCTAGTCTAAGAGAATAAATATAAATATGTAGGAGGCAGTTTGTAGCCTCCATTTCTGAAAGCTGGTAATGGGGGCAATAGGACAGAGAGATAAGATAGCAACTCTACAGATGCATGGAGAGTTGAGTAAAGGTAATAAATGGAACCACAGAAATGATCAAAGGGAAATACTCTTTTAATTGGGGAGTATATGCATTTGTATGGAAGATGAGACATAAGAACCCACTGAGAAATATTGGAAGAGTCCAGAGACAGAAAGTCATCAAACAAAATCTTGGAGAAACTGAGAAGCTATGGGATAGAGGAAACAAAGCACAAAGCCAGTATTTGAGGGGTAAGGGGCACTTCTTCATTTGTAAATAAAGAGGAAGAGCAGATGGACATGTATGAACAGGACAGCTCATTCTTAATCCCCTCAATATTCCAATAAGACAGGAAGAGGGCTATGAGAAAATAGGCATGCTTGGAAATTGTTCAGAGTAGAGAATTACAGATGCATGGAGAGTTGAGTGAAGGTAATAAATGGAGCCACAGCAAGATACAAATAAAACTCCAGTAGATTCAGCAAGCAGTTCCTGGCTACATGTGGGTGTAGGCAGTGTAGAAAATCATTAACACCCATTTAAATATTAGGAACACTGGTCTTTCCATGAGGCTACAGAACTCACAGAATGACCAAAGAGCAAAGAGAACCACATAGAATATCGGAATGATAGAGCCAGGTGTCAGGAATGGTGATGCATACCTTTAATCCCAGTGCTAGGAAGGCAGTAGCAGGAGGATCTCTGTGAATTCAAGGCCAGTCTGGTCTATAGAATGAGTTCCAAGGCAGCCAGAGTTATATAGTGAGACCCTGTCCCCATGCCCCAGAAAAATGTCAAAACCAGAAGAAAATGAGGCTTATATCTCTAATGCCAGACAGGTGACAACCCACTGGAAGTATTCAATAGTACTGTAAGGTATCCCAAATAATTTGAAAATGTGGGAAGTCAAAGTATCCTTGATGGTTTGAATTTTGAAATCAATACACTTTAGACCAGAATAGAAGTATACATCATCACATTGGTGGTGAGAATTGCTCCCCAGCCACTGGACTGGATGGTATGATCTGACCAAATATATTTCTATATCTAAGGAAAGTGTCTATCAGGCTGAGGTTCAGAGGGAGACAAACAACGCAAAACCTGCAGGGAACAGAGGAAGCCCTCTGAATGAATGAAGTCCTGAGTGAATGTACATTGTTGACATGAGCTGGTGATGTAGAGAAATCCTAGGCTCAGTCCCATGGAGAAAGGCATCCCCACCCTGGAGTGAGGCTCATAGGGAAGCAGCAAAGCCCCTCCAGTTCATGTGTGGGTGTTGACAGTATATGCAGAAAATGTCCACTCTAGCTTTCTCTCCCCAGATGTTTCTGGACTGAAGACAGCTTGCCTACAGAAACTTCTCCTGCTGAGATTAGCTTGATCCAGTTGTGTACCATAAATGCTGTCTCCTTGTTTATCTGTATGCAGTAACTCTGCCTCCCTCTTCAACATGAACATGTGGAGCATCTGGGGTGTTCCAGTTTCTCCATCAGAGACTCCAGTCGGTCTGATCCCAGCTTTTCCATGTAGCTGTGTGTTTGTCCTTTCTTCATTCCTTCCCCCACCCCAGTCCATCCAAGTCCCCAGGGCCACACAAAGGACACAGCAACTGTCCAAGGAAAAGTTCTTCCTGTCTGTGTCTTTGAAGTTTTCAAAGGTTCCTTTGGCAAAATCCTCTTGAAAACGTAATGGGGAATGACAGGTGACCTTGGCATTGTACCTTAGCTGTTTAATGTCTTAGAGAAACCCTCAGTATTTCTTCCATATTGGTAGTCATGGTTTGAATGAGAATGGCCCCAATAGCTTCACATATTTGCGTTATTAGTGCCCAGTTGATAAACTGTTAGGAGGGACTAGGGAGTGTGGCCTTGTTGGATTAGGTGTGTCACTGAGGGTGGGCTTTGCAGTTTCAAAGGCAATAGCAAGCCCAGTCTCTCTCTCTCTCTCTCTCTCTCTCTCTCTCTCTCTCTCTCTCTCTCTCTCTCTGTCTCTCCCTCTCTCTCCCTCTCCCTCTCCCTCACCCTCTCCCTCTCCCTCTCCCCCTCTCTCCCTCCCTCCTTCTGCTGGCTGCCTGTGGATTAGGATGTAAATCTCTCATGCCTGTTATGTGCCTCCATGCTCCCCACCATGATGATGACAAAGTGTCTGAAACTGTAAGCCAGCCCCCAATTAAATGCTTTCTTTTCTAAGAGTTGTCTGGGTCGTGATGTCTCTTCACCACTATAGAATAGTGACTAAGGCATAGGTCTTCACACAAGAAGAACATAGCACTCTGGCCACTGTGACATTGTGACAATACTTTTTTTTTTTTTTTTTTTTACTGAAAATGTGCTACCAATGACCAGCTTTGTGCATCACTCATGTAACTTATCTGACTCAAATCTACCTCTGGAAGAAGGATCATGAACTGATCAAAGTTTTCAGGACCAGTGAGCTGAAGATAAAAGTATGTGCAAAAGTGATCCAAGTCCCATCATTCAAGGCTTCTTGGGAGACCACAGCAGACCTTCTCCTCCTGGTCCCAGGCCATGCCTGCAAAGTTGTTTCCATTATGAGATTAAAAAACAAAAAAGAACACAGCAGGTCAGAAGGCTCAAGTTCTGGCCTAACTTAACCATGCAGACGACCCTTTCAAGCCCTCATAGTGGTTTAGGCAATAGAGTACTCTCTAACAGAGGGCAATGGCATTTACACAGCCCAAACTGGACCAGTGTTGCACTGCACAGCCCTTGAGAAACAAAGGGCCAACAATTCTCTATTCTTTCCTCACACACTTCCATCAGATTCCTTTTCAGTAAAACTCAGGGTGATGACTACATGGAAGCTTTTCACACCCGCAAACCTGTAGTTGGAAGTTTTTCTATGTCCTACCCAGTCCCACAGCTGCTCAGACCCAATTAAACACACAGAGGCTTATATTACTTACAAACTATATGGTCTATGGCAGGCCTCTGGCTAGCTACCTCATATCATAAATTACATCTATTAATCTATGTTCTGTGGCTTTACCAGTCTGTTGGCATGTTGCCTCTCCTTTGGTGGTAGCTGGTATCTCTCCCTGCCTTCTTCCTATCTCTCTGTTTGGATTGCCTGCCTGCCTCTAAGCTGCCTTGCCATAGGCCAAATGACTTTATTTAGCAACCAATCAGAGCAACACATATTCACAGCTTATAGAAAGATATCACCCATCACAAACCCATTAGCATCTTGCAGAAGGGAAATCATTCTCTTAAAGGAACATGGGGATTGCGGTCCTGCTCTGAAGTTCTTCTAATCACAAGCCACAACCTTTCCCAAATCTGGAAGGTCTTCCTGACTAAAAAACCAACCAGCAGCCACCACTACCACCAACAACAGTACAATGTGCCAAATGGGTAGACCAGCAGAAGAAGGATTCACGTTTAAACTTAAGGGTAGCATGAATCTTAAAAGGTCTTATTAATAAAAATAAACCCAGAGCCAGGTATTGGGATGAATGCTGAAAGATTAGAGAAACAGAACCAGCCACAGCTAACCTCACCTTGCCAACTCCTCAGCTGATCTCGTTTCCTCAAACTGGAAGCCTCTGTGTCCTCATCAGAATGGATCTCAGCGGAACTGCTGCTCAAAAGCCTAAAAGCTTAACCAGGCTCTAGTTCCTGGTATTCATACCTTATATACCTTTCTGCTTCCTGCCATCAGTTCCTGGAATTAAAGGTGTGTGTCACCATGCCTGTCTGTTTCCAGTGTGGCTCTGAACTCACATGGATCTCTGCCTTCGGAATGCTAGGATTAAAGTTATGTGTGCCACTATTTTCTGGCCTCTATACTTGTGGCTGTTCTGTTCTCTGACCCCAGATAAGTTTATTAGGGGGCACAATATATTGGGGAACACACCACACTTAAGGGTTTGTATCTATCTGTGTGACCAAAAGCTCCTTTGAGTCCTTTGTCTGCCTAGAAGATAAAATAAGGCGTTTAGTTTGTTCCCAAAGTGCCCATGCCTGTCTAATCATCCTCTCATTTTCCCCTATCTCTAACTTTCACACTAGAGTTGGTGGTGGTGGTGGTGGTGGTGGTGGTGGGTGCATGCATGCAGTGCACACATAAAGACCAGAAGAGGATGCCCAGGTATTCCATTCCATCACTTGGAACCTTATTCCCCTGTGGCAGGTGCTCGCTCTGAACCTGGAGCTAGACTAGCAGCCAGCATGCCTCTCTGTTCCTCCCACAGCACTGACATTACAGGTACACACACCTGACCATATCCATCTTTTAAGATGGTGCTGAAAATCTAAAAGGTCCTTGGTACTTATACAATAAATGCTGTTTATGTAATCCCACTGAGCTATTTCCACAGTGCTTATCCTGGTGTTTTTAATGAATGGTACAGGGTAAGATATGAGAACAAAGGAGAATGAAAGGATTATTTAAGATAAAAAACTATGAATGGGAGATCCATTTTTTCCAGCTGTGCAATAAGAAAAGAGAGTCATACAAGTCATACAAGTACAAGTACACGTCAGTTTTGAGTGCTGAATTTTGCTAATAAATCCTCTAGCTGGTAAAGATTAGGCAGTCTGTATAGGCTGAGGTAGTAAGTAGGGATCAGGCTTGTGCCTCTGGTACCTAGAAAGACAAGTTAGGAGCCCTGTAGGTCCCAGGAAGCCACAAGAGCTAGATGTGTAGAAGTAAGAAGGAAGCCTGGTCCAAAGGACCCAGCAACTGGTAAAGATCCAGAGTAGCAAGACAGCTAAACAGAACACCAGGGGCAGAAATCCCGCTGTGTACTTTCAAAGGATGTGATTAGTAACCATGACGCAAAGTGTCAAGTCTGGGATAGGTGTCTCTGTGTACGGGAAATCTGTTCTTCATAATTTCATGAAAGGGTAATTGAACAAATCTGGAAAACATGAAGAAATTTTGAATTGAATTTAAATCAGATTTAGAGAGGTGTCCCTCATAGTGGAAGATCAGGCTCAGGGATCAGGGCAGGGCAGGTGGGCAAGCAGGGTTTCTGGCTGCCCCTCCACATGAATGCTTCTGATTCTTTCAAAGGGAACCTTCCTACTCCCCTTGAGGGCTCATGGTCTGGCCTCAGTGCTGTTGCTGCTGCTGCTGCTTTAAAAAACCCTGAAGATCCATATCCGAGACCACATAAGCCCACGCATTGTCTGTAGGTTTCTACCCAGGGTCCACCACCACTGAGCCTCACACAGTAGGGCCTGGGATCCAAGTTCTCTTTCTCCTGCGAGAACTCATGCACCAGACACAGCCCAATGACTACAAACTAGACTGGCCCGGATAGGACTCTGGTTCCTGCCTTGTGTCATTAAGGTTAACCGACACACACTAGTTTAAACAGTACTAAAGTTAGAAGATGAGGGTGTTCTAGAATTGTTCTTACCACAGAGTGATATGGTTAGGGACCAAGGCTCTTCCCAGCTTTCCCTGCTGCTATGTCTAAAGTTATGCTGCTGTTCACAGTCACAAGACAGATACTGTTTTTCATGTGCCCTTTAATGACAGTATCCAAGGCAGATATGGAGGGAAGGAGTATTGTGACTCACTTCGTAGATCTTTCTTTTCAGAAAGAAAACGTTTTTCAGAACCACCGCTCTGCCTTACCACTACACCTACCTCTATCAAACTAACCCCATAGCACATCTGTGAGAACTGGATCTATCCAGCTGCCAAGGAAGTTTGTGAACAGAAGGTATGACACTAAACCTCTGTCAGGAGAAACAGACATGGCCTCAAAGCAAAGACAGTTGACTATGGGTATTTTTTAATCTCTGATAGGCTATTATTATAGAGCAATGTATCACTTCCAAACTCAGTGGCTAACAAAAACATTCTTTTTTTTAACTAGATTGACTGGGAAGTTCTGCTGTGGTTGGTGTGGCTTGACACTTGCTCTTTCATTTGCAGTCAGTTCATGGTGGGTGGCTGGGGGCTAGCCACTATGGATAGGTCCCAACTGCATGGCATGCCATTTCTCATCATCTAGTAGACTAGTCCAGGCTTGTTCTGACAATAGACATAAGGAGCTCAAAAGAAAATCAGAAACTTGTGAATTCTGTTGAAGCCTAGGTACCACAAAATGACCCCAACCCTATCTATTAGCTGGGAAGAAGGCAAGGCAAACCTTGGTTCCAGGGGGAAAGGAAACAGACATCAGGCCCCATAGGACATGTGATGATGTCACAAAGAGCATGCATGCAGGTGAAGGAGAGCAAAGGCTGTCCCTCAGAGCAGTCAGTGAAACTTGCTGTGATTTGGCATACGACCACAGACCTATCGTTAGATACACAGCCACGGGTGTCACTCAACCTTTCAGGCTCAATTTCTCCACATGAAAAATAGAAATAGTAAAATGCATCTTAGAGGCTACAAAATTGTATACATAATTGTATACATATTGATACACGTCAAATAACTTATGAATATGTCATCATGTACCCTATAATAATCAGTGTTGGTCCTCATGATTATTGTCATGATTCATCATCAATGATCAAACCAAGTCTTAAACACATTATTCACAGAGGTATAAGTAACAAAAAATTTGATGCCTGGGACCAGTATTAATTTCATCATCATATTTCTTTAAGTTAACTTTGCAACTCACCACACTTCTCAGAGATTGGTCAGACAGTGACATTATCTTCTGTTCTGTTTAGCTAATTCTATTTGCTAACAAGAAGCTTACTCAGTTGTCCCTCTCCCCTAAAGGGGTCCCTAAGATGTTCACATGTGAATTCTGCTAATATTTTAATTGCAACACTCTAAAAATATTTATTTGTCCCCAGTAAATTGGGGGGGGGGTTCTTTGGGCAGATGATTTGTTTAGACCATTCAGGGTATGCTTGAGAGAGTGGAGAGAAAGAGGAGAACATTCCTTGGTATTTATCTGTGCCCTAGCAGTCAAGGCAGCAGCCCAAAGTAGAGGGGTGAATTCATGTTAGTGTGACTATCTTAGTTCTCTGCTCCTGCTAGGGCAAGATAAATGAAGCACCAGAGTACTGGCCACCCATGTCTGTGCAAGACAAATTCATTTGACCTTGACCCTCCATTAAGAAGACACTGCCCTGCCCAGAAGGGTTTCAGAACTCAGCATTCACATACAAATATAAATGCATGTCCATATGTATTTGCAAGGAGATACCTGAAGAGAAACCTAAATGCTTCACAAAACAGAGCATGACCTTGGACATGCCCTACCTTCTTGTGGTTTCTCTTCTGTTTAATCTTCATGATCCAAAATGACTTGGTGACCAATTCGATTGAGAGAAAGGATTCTTTTCCCTTTTTAAAAAATTGATTTATGTAATACTACAGAGGAATTTTGTGCAACATTGTTCTATTTTCCAGAAACTTTATCTCTTTCCAGACTTACTGAAGGGGCAATATCAGAAACTTCAGTGGCTGAAGCTGCCTGTACACTGCTCAGGAAGGAGTCTGTAGGAAAATGCTTGACTGTCACACCGGACTTGGCCACTTATGAACTTTATGACCCTTGTGCAGTGCAGTCTTGCTGTCCTGAAAAAATAGGGATGGTCCATCACCACTGTGTGCATGGAAGGGAAGTCACTTGGAGCACTTAGTACAAATGAAGTTTGACATTTGTCTCTTACTGTGCCCTTGTGAGATGTCAGTCTTCACTCGTGGCGAAGCTCTTCCAGCCAACTTATTTCAGATTAAGAGCTCTCTAAACAGGTGAACTAGGACCAGATGCAGTGTAAGACTTAATGTGGAAAGGTTAGCATGTCGAGACAGCCCCAGATAAGGCTGACAGCAATGACTCCACCTTCTACCTTCATGTCTTCTTGAATTTTCAGAGCTGAGGACTGAACCCTGAACCGAGGGCCTTGCACTTGCTAGGCAAATGCTCCTCACTGAGCTAATCCCCAAAAACCACCTCCTCTTCTTCTTTTAAAATAACCCACTAAATCCAATTAACATTGTCTATAGGTGCATGGAACATGTGTCCATATGTGTGTGAACCATCAACTGAAACATAGAAATACTACCCATGACACCCGTCCTCAAAGAAGAATGATTATTCCTCCCCCAGTCTATCAACTACCAGCATCTCCTGAGTAAGACTTGGGACCTGGAGATCATTTCCACTGTCTCTTCAGGAATCATGGCTGGCTTGATCTTGTGTAGGTTTTGTACATATAACCACAACTTATACAACAGCTCTGTCATGTTCAGAAAAGAGCATTCCCCAGCACTATTCCTCATTCTCTGACTCTTACATGCTTTCCACCTCCTCGTCCACAATGTTCTCTGAGCCTTGGAAGTGAGTAAGGGGTTGATAAACATGTCTTATTTAGAGCTGAATACTCAGTCTCTTATTCTCAGCCCTTCAATCAGTTACATGTATTTACTGCTGCCCACTGCAAAATAGACATTTCTTTCACTATGTTTGAGGACACACCAAGTCTATGGCTAATACATACATACATACATACATACATACATACATATAATCTATATGGTTAATATATAATATGTGTGTATATGTTATATAATGTAATATATATGGGTATATATAATATAAATATTAAGAAGGCAATTTGACAAAATAACCATTTAACAAAATAAGAATAGTAGATCAATCCTAGAACCTATGTGTTTCTTTTCTTTTGTCTTCTTTCTTTTAACCAGAATTACAATATCAGGCATGAAATTCCCTCCTGTGAAGAAGGCCTCATATCCAATAAGAGAGCAATTAGTTACCCCATAATAGTCAAACCACTGTTGCACCATTGGATTTCTTGCCTGGAAGGTTGGTATTGCAATGTATAAGGTCCAGCGCCAGGCAAGACAGATAATGTCTTTTCTCCACCAGACAACTTCATAGCGTCTTCCCACACTAGGACAGCTAGTAAACAGGAAGAAAATCTCCTGGTTGGTTTGAGACTGATTTCTCTGTGTTCTACAGCCCAAATGTGTGGTGTCTTCAGTAATAGGGTTTTACCTCGTAGTTATAGGGGTAACCAATGACAACAACAACAGCTTGTAGAATCTCCCTGTCAAACAACTCATAGAGAGGTATCCCATGCCTTGCACATGATTTTTATTTAATAACTCACACCTTCCAGTAGTGGCATTGTCCAACTCTGCAGGGCACTTGCATTTGAAGACATTTTTAAAAGTGTATCTTACTAAAAGGTAGGATTCTATAAGATGTTTTCATAATTCCTTAGTTTAGGTTAGCTCACCCAATACCCTCTCCTCTCCTCTCCCCCAACCCTAAGCTACCAGCCCCACTTAGTCCTATAACTTCCAGTATGCCCCCTCTTCTTTCATATGATGTGTATTCTGGTATCCATTCAACTATATTTTTAATTAGGCTGTGAGATACTAGACTTCCATATGACCATTTATGTACTCTTTCTTTAGTTATCCCCCACTTCTCCCATAGTCTACCTCTTCCTGCTTAAGCCTTTCTACCTCTGTACTCCACTTCCGTCTTACCTATAATCTACTACCACCATCCCTTACTGTATCCCTTCCCCAACGACCCATTTCTAGCTTTCACTTGTGTCCAAGTTAAAGAAAACCAAAGGTTTGCCTCTAGGATCCACATACGAGAGAGAACATGTGACATTTGTCTTTCTGGGCCTGAGTTACCTCACTTTGTATAATTCTTTCCAGTTCCATCCATTTGCCTGCAAATTTTATGATTTTGTTTTTCTTTATAGCTGAACAATATATTGTGCATATGTACCTCATTTTTCTTAGCCATCAACCTGCTTATGGACATCTAGGTTGATTCCACTTCCTAGCTGTTGTGAATAGAGCAGCGATGAACATGGATGGGAAGTATCTCTGTGGTAGGATATAAAGTCCTTTGGGTGTAATTTTAGGAGTGGTATAGCTGGGTCATATGGCAGTTCTATTTCTGTTATCCTTCTTCCCTCCCTTCTTCCCTCCCTCCCTCCCTCCCTTCCTTTCTTCTTTCCTTCCTTCCTTCCTTCCTTCCTTCCTTCCTTCCTTCCTTCCTTCCTAAGAAACCCCATATTGATTTCCAAAGTGGCTGTGCTAGTTTACACTCCCACCAACAGTGTGTAAGAGTTCTCCTTTTACCACATCCAGGCCAGCATTTGTCATCGTCTATGTTTCTGTTGATGGTCATTTGGAGTGGGCTGAGGTAGATCTGCGAACTATTAATCTGTGGTCCCCCAGTGGCTAAGGATGCTGAGCAATTTTTAGGTGTTTCCTAGCCATTTATATTTCTTCTTTTGAGAATTTCCTGCTTAGTTCCATGGCACAGTTTTAATTGAGTTCTAATTTTCTTTTTGCAAATTTTACTTTATATTGATTATGGGTTTCACATCATGCATCTCGATTCCACTCATCTCCCTGTCCCTTCCTGTCTACTCTCTACCCTTGCAACCCTCCCCCCCAGGATAAAACAAGATAAAATTTAAAAGAAAAGAGAAAAAAAGGAAGAAAAATATCTTTGTGGAAGCTGTAGTGTGATACAGTGTGTCACACAGTCCTTTAGTCCATATACTGTTACTTGCAAGTGTGCATTGCACATTTTGTCCAGTACTGCTTTGACTGTCCTTGGTCTTGTGTGCCTCCATATAAATTTTGAGGTTGTTTTTTCTGTATCTGTAAAGAACGGCCTTTGAAGTTTGACTGGGATCCCATTGAATCTTTGGATGGGTTGCCATTTTCACAAGATTAATTCTTCCAATCCATAAACATGGGATGTCTTTCCACCTTCAAGGGTCTTTCTCTGTTTCTCTCTTGAGTGTCTTAAAGTTTTCATTGTACAGGTCTTTTTTTCCTTGGTTTGGTTTATTCCAAGTTACCATATATTTTAATGGCTATTGTGAATGGTATTGTTCCTTTGACGTCTCTTTCACTATGTTTATATGTTATTTAACTTTAAACAAGTACATAAAGCCAGATTTGGGGGCTAATATTTGTGCAAATGAGATAAAGCAATCTAAGCAAAGGCAGCCCTTCCCCAGACACACAGCCTATGTGAGTAAGCTGAGGGCTGTGAGGCCCCAAATGCCCAGTGCCCTAGTGTAGGATACAGTTTGTTCTCTCATCCATGGTGGCTTCACTAGATCCAGGCTGACTGACAGTTCATCTAAGTGCCAATGCCTCTTCTGGGATTGCCCTCCAAATCCCATAAAATGATTGACTCTTCCTAATGGCTGCAAATCTGGACATGCCCAAGCTAAACTTGCTATGGAAACAGCTGTATTAGTTAGGGTTCTCTGGAGTCACAGAACTTATGGAATGAATCTCTCTATAGATAGATAGATAGATAGATAGATAGATAGATAGATAGATAGATAGATAGATAGATAGATGGAAGTTCTTACAGGCTATAGTCCAACAATCGCTAGCTGTGAATGGAAAGTCAAAGAATCTAGAGTTGCTCAGTCTCATGAGGCTGCGTATCTCAGCTGGTCTTCTGTATGTTATGGAATCCCAAAGAAGTAAGCTCCAATGCCGGTGAAGGAACAGATGTGCTGACAAGGTGAGGGCAAGCAGGCAAAGGATGAACACACTCCCTTCCTTCTTTCCTTGTCCTTTCATCCTCAAAGTCTGGATTAAAGGTGTATGTCATCCCGCCTCAAGATCAGGATCAAAGGCACGTCGTCTTCTTGCCTCAAGGTCCGGATCACAAGTTTGCCCTCTATTTCTGGATTATAGTTCATTCCAGATACAGTCAAGTTGACAACCAAGAATAGCCATCACAACAGCCAAAATCGTTTTGATCTAAGATGTGATGGCAGAGAAAATGTGCCACTCAGATCTGCATCCAGGAATAGAATTAGCTAATGACCCTCCTATTGCTATTCCTTTACCACATACTTCCACCATTCACCCTGCAGCACTGACTGAGGACAGTGAGATGTGAAGGCAGGTCCCATTTAGAAAACATAGAACTGAAGGGCTCCCTATTGGCCTAAATAGAAATTACTGGAACTGCACTGCAGCGTGAGAATCTTCTTGGCTGTCTCTGTCCTTTCTCTATCCTGCCTCTGGTGCTGATCTGGGACACAGTCTGAAGACTACCTGCCTTCCTTGCTTCCCCCTTCACCTTGCATATCCCATCCGACCTTGTGGTCTTCTCATCAGATCCAGATTATGGCACTAGGTCTCGTGAAGAGGAGGCTGACCAGTTTGTTTAATACAGACTTAGGAAAGAACCCAGAAAGAGCAAGTTTTTAAAAAAAGCAAGACATGCTTTCTTCTGTAATTGATAAAAAGTGCTTAATAAATATGGGCTAAGTATTGCATGAGTGAAAAACATGTCCTGAGATAAAAATGATGTTCCCTAAATGGTTTAAATGCCTACTGGTTCAGGAGGAAAGTCAGGGACTTAGGGATAGCTGGTTATCCCTGGGAGTGAGCTGGAGTCATTCTGATGTTTGTTTTGTTCTCATTCTATGCCTCCTGCTAGTTTCTGTTTTCTTTCTCTTCTTTATAGACTTTCATATGAATCCAGTGCATTTTGATCATATCTACTACTTTCTCCCTCATTCCAAACCCTCTACACTCCCCCTCAAATTTGCATCCTCTGCTGTGATCCACAGTCTCTACTGAGTCCAATTAGTGTTGCCCTGATGCAAATGAGTGTGTCTTCCCACTTCTTCACACCTACCTGCAAAGTCAAGGGAGAAAGCCCATGACTGCCATTGCATCCTCACGCATCCTGGGGACACCAGTGCCTCAGTGTGGCACAGATGCACTCCAAGCTGCTCCTTGTCCTCTAACACCTCCTGGACAAGCCAAAGTCCTGGGAAGCAGGAGGGTGTGAAGCTGTGTTCCTCTCCACTCTATGAGGCCATGTTGACTTGGCCTGTCTGGAGACACCTCTTGGGAAGCTCCATCAGAGTGCCAGTCAGTCCTGTGATTCACACAGAACTCAAACCAGACCCAGGAGACTGGTAAAGACACCCGCTTTTCACCCTCAGCTAAGCTTTTCTATTTCCATCCTCTTGCAAACTCTCTTGGGCCTCTGCAGCCAAAAAATCCTAAAGAATATGAAAGGTCTTACTGACTACATATTTTATAGTTTTTATAGTTTTGTTTTTCATATTTCCCAAATTTTGATATTCATTCCTATCTGCGTCTCTGCTGCTGTAAAGCTGAGGCCTTCCTGATCCTGGAGAAGCTGCCTCTCCCATAACCAATTCCTACAGACAGCAAGTAACTCCTCTGTAAGTACATTGTAGGCAACAATATGTCTACTAACTGCCTCCTTCACAAGGTTTTATGGGTAAGGCTCTATCTTACTATCCTGACCATCCAGGGTCAGGCACTGGGCAACTAGGGACCATCTCTAATGGCCAACCTCAAATCTGCCCAGACTAACTTACTCTGCTTTGACTATTTCTTCCAAGAGACTATAAGACATTCAAATAGACAGACAGACAGATGCACCACAGAAGCTCTTGTCTATGCTTTACCCTTATCCTTTCTGCCACTAGACTTACCCTGATTTTTCTTCATGTGGCCCTGGGTGGAATGGTACAACCTCACTTCTTGGGAATTGTAACAAATCATCAACATCAGTTGCCTTTTGGCCTGTTGGGCTTACCATACCAGAATAATAAAAACAAATGGATATTGCAGAGATTCCTATGTAGGGATATATACACTAATAATAGCCAGTCCCAAACTTCATGTCGGGTATTTGAACTGCCCACACGTGTTTACATTTATATATAAACATTTTCCTGATTGTTTTAAAGATCTTTAAAAGTGTGTGTGTGTGTGTGTGTGTGTGTGTGTGTGTGTGTGTGTGTGTGTGTACAGATGCCCGTGGAGGAAGAGGGTGTTGAATTCCCTGGAGCTACAATTACCCTGGGTTGTCAACCAGCTAACGAAGGTGCTGAGAACAGAACTCTGGTCCTCTGCAAGAGCAGCACACCACCAAGCCATCTCTCACGACTCCTCTCGATTATTTTCACTCTATTGGTGACTGCCTTAATCTTAGATTCAAAAAAATTGGGGGTTTTGTGAGCCATGGCAGCATTACAGCAGGACACATAGACCTTCTGTGGGGTTGAGCATGGGGCTCTGTGGCTCGAGTGTAAGGCAGAAGCTCTGTACTGCTCCAAGAACTCTCAGAGCAGAACCAAAAACAGCAGCCACGGCCCCTGGCTCCTCTTTAACTCTTCCCATGGGCCAGGCACCGTGTAGGTGATTTTCATGCATCAACTCAGTTAATCTCTGTGTCAGAGCTGAGGTCGAGGCCCAAGGAAGTGATGGTTGTCTGCCCTATTTCACAGTCAATCTGCAGTTAGCGAGCTAGAAAGGTATTTGTCCCACAACGTTAGAGCTACAAATAGGCTTCAGACCCCACAGTTCCCCAGGTCACAGATGTAGCCACTACCTTTCTGTGTCCCTCTCCACTTCAAAATTTTGCTGTTTTCTAAGCTCAGTTTCCATATGAAGCAGATTTAGCCTGATTTTCTAGTATTAAGTTCTTACTCCTGTGACCTCTAACCTGGCGATGTCGTGTAAGGGAAGGGACACCTACTATAATAATCTCACCCCCGCCCCCCGTAATCCATCACATATCCTTCAAAAGCACCAAAAGGAAATGTGTTACAATAACCAAACATACCTAGTGTATATCACGGGGCTTGCTTAAATATTTCCCATTTATGCTATTTTGAGAACTGGCTTCCATCCCAGTTCCGACAACAGTGTTCAAGATTAAGTGAAAGAGCATGTGAGTATAGTAATTGAAAATAGGATTTCCCCCTCAAAGGGATGTAGTTATGAGCTTACTCTCTTATGTATGTGAGAGCCCCTTTCTGAGCATTTGAGAAATATGGATTTTTGCAGTTGTCTCACTTGCTGGAAAAAAACGTGTGTTCTATTAGGTTTCTAGAGGACAATGGCATGTCAACTCTAATCAGCCTTCCCCTTCAAGATTCTGCAGAAGCCAGCCCCAGGAGCCCTCCTCCAACTACTTCTCCCACAGCCCCCGCCTTGAGCTTGGCACAGGCACAAACACTTTGCTGTTCTCTGCCCCTGTTGTAATAATAAAGCCAAGGGTCCTAGACAGCAATAGTCACCACAGGACTGTCTCCGTGCCAGCTCAAGGGGCACTAGGAGCTCAGCTCCTGGCCACAGTCCACTGTTTTCTTGGACTGAAGCCCTTCGTGGCACAGCTCCATCTATGGGCATGGTCCATCTTGGGACCAAACCCATCGGCTGATGACAACCTGATGCAGCCATTTGGCTAGGATGTTCTGAGCACAATGATAACCAAGTCTTGATGAATTGGATGAACCATCTTTCTTCCCACCCTGCATGCTTCTGCACCAAAGGGAAGAAAGCTTGGGACATGATATTTTTCCACGATGGAACAGCTGGCTTAGATCTATGAAATTGCAGCTTTAAATTAATACATTTTATATTTGCCCCATCAATTAAGAAAAACAACAATGCATTGAAGAACTGGAAAGGAGGCTTTGTAGTTCTTTTAAATTGTGCCCAAAGGTTCTTGGGTCTAATTTTGGAGAAGGTAGGAATCTCAGACTACAGTATCTGCCAAGCGAACTCATTGGTTTCTTAGTTGTATTTATGCCTTGGATTCTCCCAATTAGAATCATTTCTTCTAATGTTCCAAACATAGTTTCAAGTTTTATTTCAATCTGCAAACATCCCCAAACCCCATCGGTGGAGTCTCGTATTCTGTCGTCATTCAATGTCCTCTCACAGTTGTGGGGTGACTGAGTTAGCTCTTTCCTATAGGCACTCACTACATTATTTTGTCCACTTGTTAGGCTAAGAGTGTACTGCCATGCCTTGGTCAGCCCCAGCTTCCTTCCCAAACTGTCCTCTGTCTCCAGTAGACGAGAAAAAGCACTGGGGGAAACACACAGGCTATGATTCAAGTTCCGCATAGGCTGTGTGTATTCAGAAGTCGTGGTAGACACTCCCTGCAGGCAGTGGTCTGGCAGGACAAACCAGGTCATAGGTTGGCAGAACTTCGCTGATGTTCAGCTACAGACTTGGTTCCGAGCTCCACGCCGATGGGGACAACACAGAAAAAGGAGGACTCGGTCACTTTTCTTTGGGAGATTTGTTTGCAGTTTGCTTGTTGTTTTTTCAAATTATACAAATGTGGCCAGAAGTTGAACCCACATTGTCTAAAGTAGACCAAGAGGAACTAACTGTCTTAACTGCAAAGTATATGCCAGACCCCAAATCCTCATTCCCTATCTGCCTCCACCCTGAGAAAGCGGTGGGGAGCAGCCCAATTGATTTGGCAATGACTTTTCATGCATTTTTGGAGGGGAATACGGAACATGATATATGTGGAAATTGTGTGTGTGTGTGTGTGTGTGTGTGTGTGCGTGCGTGTGCGCGTGCGCGTGCGTGCATGAGAAAGAGAGAATCCCTCCCCTTAAATGATTTTTCTATCTTTGAGTTTTCCAAGATACAGTGGGATAGGAGAGTACAAATTGTCCTGGCTCTGTTTATTTACTTGATCTTAGAATTCTACAAACTGGAGTTCCAAGGCACGTCTCTAAGTAACACATTTGAAAAAAAAAAAAAAATCGTGTTCTGCCAACGACGTTTGAAGCCATGAAGCGGCTTGCAAGCTCAACCTTGAAAGAGGAACTTCCTCTCTTACATTTGATGTCACAAGTGCTCAGATGAGGCCATGGTGAGTGAACACAAGGAGAGCTTGTTTACCTCCAATGAGGAGTCGGAGGGAAGGAAATAAAGCAGCAATCTAGAGGAAGACAGGATTAGCAGGTACCTGACTCCTTTGATGAAAGGGCTTAACTAACAGCACTAGGAACTGAGAGCCCATCCCGGGAGGGGCTTGCTGGCTCGCCAGTGTCCTAGCGATGTTTTGCCAGATGGAATCACCCAGCATGCCACTCTCAAAACTTCATGTAGTGCGATGTTGCGTTTGTAAATGTGGGGTTTCGTCGCTTAGGTTGCAGGACTTCCAGACTTCTGTGTCTTTTCTTTATTACCCAAACAATGTGTAGCAAAAAAATTGGAAAATAATGATAAACAATAAGGAAAAGTAATGATCTGTAATTGTAGCCCCTGGAGTTTGTTACTGCTTATCTCACGGGGCTGGGCTTTCAGACGTTCATCTCAGGGAGACCCGGTATGTGTGGCCCAATCTTCTCCAGTCATAAAATGCAGCTACTAAGAATGATAGCACCTGATGGACCAGCACTGGCCTCTGCTTGGGTGTTTGCTCCAAGTCTGCTCTTGGGTTCCATCTCTGACATTGGCCTTGGCAAGAGAAATTGACGAAGGGCAACTTCATCTCTGTCTGGCCACCATGAATTTGCTTAGTAATTGTGTGAGTGGAATAGACCACTGCATCTAACTGACATTAGTGTCTGTACCATGAACAAGATGCAGTCTTATCTCCAGAGATGTCTGAATAATAGCATACAACTATATATAAGCATTATATCTAGAATTTGGAGTAAAATTAACCTTAACTTCTTGATATATTAAAAGCCTAACAGATAAATATTGTAAGTATATACATGTGAGACTAAAATGCTATAATAACTAGAATTTTTTTAATTATTAATTTTATGTATTAAAATGCTTTTTAAACTTTCAAAAGATTAAATTATTAAGAACAGTTTGCCAATATTAAACTATTAAGATAATTTTAATAAATAATAAAGTAGCTAGATAATTTATGATCATATCCTTTTCAAACCAAAGTATATTTATAAAATTTTAAATAACAGGGCAGACTTATATTCAACTATCTTAATCTACTTGGCTATGAATTACTAGAGAAAAAGTTATTTTTTAATTTCTTTTCCTTTTTTGAAAGTGAAATTAATTTATTATGCAAACTCTACCACATTAAAATCTTGCAAAGAGAAAAATAGTTCCCAAATTATAGACCATCACATCTGTAACCACTATATTTTAACCAGAAATGATAAGAAATATAGAGTATAAATCAGAGGACATGTTAGCAAAAAATGCATACATATTTTCACACTGCCCTAATATTAAAGTTGCCAACATCAAGAGAACTTTTGACAATAACAAGTCTCAACAGCCATTGACATTATAGAGGCTATTATTTAAGATAAAAAGCAATTATCTTTTTATAAAAATAAAGTAGTCTTTTTATAAAAATAAAATGAAATTTTAATTATCTCCATTGCAGCCAGTCATTTTTGCCAGTCAAAGACAAATGATTTTTGAATTTGCTAAGGCTGTGAAGGTGGAGTTTGGAGTTTCTGTTGGAAAGCACATTTTAAAGAATTTTTTGGTACTCTATTGTAGACAAATGATTGCAGAGATCTGTGAATGTCCCTGAAAGTGACTCTATCCCTATCTATGAAAATGTTCAAAATAGGCTCAACAAGGACTGCCTAGCAGTTGACAGAAACTATTGAACTGCTCCTATACTACAAGAAGAGGATATTTGATTTTCACCTTATTATTATTTTTCAATTTATTTTGGTTTATGTGTATGAGTGTTTGCCTGCATGTATGTCTGTACAACACGTGCATGCAGTGTATACAAAGGCCGGGTCTGGGACTCAAACCCGGGTCCTCTTGAAGAGCGGCCAGTCCTCTCAACCACTGAACCATCTTTCCAGGCCCTGATTTTCACTATAAAATATTAACAATGAACTCTAACAATTTGGACATTGGCATAAAATTTCCTGCTTATCTGCTGCTCCAGGAATTCTTTCAATGATTATGATACTTTATTATAGCCTCTTTTTCAGCAGAATGTATATTTTAATACCTAGCCATTTGCACTTTGTTCAGAACTCTATGAAGTCCTGGATGTGTTTTCATTGTATTTAAAACTGATATATATATATATATATATATATATATATATATATATATATATATATATATATATTTGTGCTTTCAACTATATGGGAAAGATACTTCTACCCAAGCTGGCTTTAATGAAGTACAGAGGAGTTGGAAATGTAGATAAGTGCATTTATCAGGTACTCAGGAGACTTCGGGTTCATTCCCCATCACGGT